>NW_006768827.1:221089-222604 GCF_000204055.1 Melampsora larici-populina 98AG31
ATTCAAGAGTGCGGATTGCCACCACGAAAGTAAACAAACTTTGACTCCATCATTTTCTGGCTGTGCAGTTGCCAATGAGCATTACTGACGTCTGGTCAACTACATAGCGGAGGGTCAGCCTACTACGGGCACAGATTGTACAGGTCCCGCTCCCTCCACGAACCCCGCCTTCGACGCCACATGCTCCTGGTATCTAATTGTCGGCAAAAAATACAGTCAGTGAACCAATTCCTGCAGATATCAGATTCTGGATAGATCAATGTTGATATTCCAACACTTGATCTTCATGTGATTTGGCATCATTAAGAGTGTGAACTCCTCCAAGACCCTGACCCTACCAAATATTGGTGGTGTACCGGGTTGAAGAACCTTGTTCGTGAGTCGGCTTCAAATATTTTTAAATCAATACATGATGTCCTAAACTGACATCATCCAACTTGAGAACTTTTAGGTTGTTCGGGTGTTCCAGTTTTGCAGCACTCCTCAAAGTGAGAACCAAACTTGCCCTGAGGGTTATAAGAATGCCAAACACTGTACACACAATCAATCGTATCTGAAGTGAAGAGGTAAGGGTGATTGTAATTTACAATTGCAAGACTGGAAAGTCCAAGAACACTCTTGCAATGTCACACTACTTCATCTTTTCTCTTTGTTCACTTGCTTTGTCATTGAAGTGTACAAGCCACAAACTGCCGCCTAAACGTAGTATCTGACGTTATAAGACTAGCTTGTTAACTTCTGTTGCATTCCGGTCTCTCTGTCCCCTTTCAGTTTTGTTCTCAATTTTCAAAAGGAACAATTACACAAGTTATTGATAAGATCAACTGATAAAGAATGATCTTTGACCCAAGTGTTGATCTTAGGAAATTCTACGGAGCTGTAGCCTCATCTGATCCCCCTGAAAGTCGTATCCGCATCAACAAAGATGGAGATCACAAGAAAGTGGAAGGAGCAGCCCCTAGAGAGACTACAGTTATCACTTTTTGGCAAAACCTCATGGCTGTCCTCCATCACACCTAAATTGTGGCCTTTCCCCCTGCAGCCATTTCCATCAAGAAATATTTTGAATATATCCTCAGACTCCCAGGTTTATTTCAAGCTATAGTCCATTGGGAGGACACTCGCAACTACAATGTTGAACTCCGTATGGAGTTTGCTTTGCGTCCTCATCTTCTTTGGGGAGACTATAGTCATGCATCTTTCAAAGGCATCAACAACAGGATCCTTTATAGTAGTACCAGCAAGCTGGGCAAAGTGTTGATCTCTACACTACTTTATCAACCCTCTTGCTTGGCTATTGAAGCCGCTCTGTCCTCTTACATACTAATCCCCGCCTCCCAATTGGTTTCTCGCCAGCCTGCTGCAAAAAAGCCAAAGGGTAGGTGTAGCAAACCACCCTATAAAATCAGGGATCCTAGGACGTTACCTAAGGCTGATCAGCCTTGTAACAACTAGAATTTGGGTGTTTGCTCCAACTCAGACAATCAATGCAACCAAGTTCACAGGGTTGCAACC
>NW_006768827.1:225681-240750 GCF_000204055.1 Melampsora larici-populina 98AG31
TAGCTCTTATTGATGGATACCACCAAGAAGCCATCAAGACCTCGTGCTAAACCGGCTGTTCGAAAAGCCAAACCTGTGACGGAGCCTACTACCCAATCTGCGACGGAGCCTGTTACCCAATCCGCTACCCAATCTGCGACGGAGCCTGTTACCCAATCCGCTACCCAATCTGCGACGGAGCCTGTGGCAGCTGACAAAATATCACCGCATGTTAAATGGGATGATGATGATGATTGAGCCATGATTGACATCTTGACCGCTGAACGCCAGCCAGCCGATGGCAAACCCATCGGACCCGAGAACGCTACGACTGCTCATGGATTCAAAAATCCAACTTGGCAAGCGGTTGTCAAACGACTCAGAGGTAGCGAAAGGAAAGAAATCGATGGTGTCATTCATCTAAGTCAACCTAAAGAGGTTCAGAACTGCAAGTCCCGATGGTACATAGTAAGCTTCTTTCCTTCACTTTCTCTCTTTCTTTTTCTTTAATTATTCTTTTATTTTCATTACAAACTAATCAAACTTCTTTTTTTTGCTTTGTTTTTTTATTGCTACTCAGTTACGTGACCTTTACGCCGATTACAAATATCTCGATTCACTTAGTGGGGCTGGGTGGGTAGATGGATGCATTGACCTTCCTTACGAGGTCTGGCAACCAATCATTGCTGACAAAGTAAGTATCTCATCTTTTTATTCTTGTTCTTTTATATAACTGAATTTGCTTTCGTCTCAGGGAAGTAAGAAGTCCAAAGACTACCTTCGATGCAAGGACCGACCTTGCTCCTTTGTTGGAGGGTCACAACGCAACTACCAAGTACACCAAAACGACGGTCAAGAAACCCGAAGCTCCACCTCCGGCAGCTTCCACTTCGACCATCGATCATGTCCCGGCGACTACGCATTCTCTTTCGCCAACCTCCTCCACATCCGACTTGCCCCTTGTCGACGATCCCGGCCATCCCAAGTCCGACAATGATCCTAGTTCAGATGACGCCCCATCCGCAAACCGACATGGTAAGTCTGCGGTGGTGCTCAAGGAACGTAACCCGGTTCGCAAGAAGAAACGAAGCGGTGTCGACATCGTTGATGGACTTTCATCCGATCTGCACGACATTGGGTCCCTTTTCAAGTCATCCCTCTCTTCAACTTCATCTGATTTGCACGACATGAGCACACTTCTAAAATCCTCGATCTCCTCAACTTCGAGTGCTGTTCAATCAACTGCTGAACCTACAACCCCCAGATCAATCCATGGTCAAGCAGTACAGATGGTGTACAAGTCGACACTTACTCGTGATCAACGTTGGAAAGCTGTAGAGTTATTTTTAGTCCAGCCTTTGCTGGCTGAGACTTACTTCAGCACTCCAGCTGAGGAACGTGATGACTGGCTTAAATCAAAGGTTTAGGTGAGTCTTTATCTTCACTATTCATTCATTCATTGACTATTTCTTACTACAACTTTTTATTTATTTCATCTTTTACTTTCTCTATCTTTTCATGTATACTTTAACATAGAAAGAATTAAATTGATATCTTGTTACCCAGATGCTCAGAAATAAACACATGTAGTCTTTAGTAGTCTTGACTTGTTTGCTCAGAATTAAATATATACATGTAGTCTTGACTTGTTTGCTCAGAATTAAATATATAGTAGCCTTGACTTGTTTGCTCAGAATTAAATATATAGTAGCCTTGAATTGTTTGCTCAGAAATAAATAATACATGTAGTCTGAGTGAGATTGACCTTGAATAAAGCAACAAATCTTTGATTAATAAATGTAAAATAAAGATTAAATAAGGTTGTATCTACACATGAGATCAATCATTCAAGAGCCTGGATATGGGATGGGTTGCCCATGTCTTTGTCTGCTGTGGTTTAATTTCTGTCTTCGTTGAGTCCCTTTTTGATAATCTGCCCACATATCAGCTGGAATTTTATCTCGAAACTTTTTAGCATTACTGTTACCTTGAGTTGTACTACCATAAGATCTTGAGTAACAGTTTGAGTTGTATCTTGAATGTCGGGAATAAATCCATCTCCAAATTGCGGATATTCTTCAGAAGAACCTTGTGGATCTTTCACACGTATGAAATTATGAATAAAACACATAACAGTAACCATTGAAATTTGAATCTCTATAGTATATTGACAACCGTGAGCCATGATACTGAAGCGCTTCTTGCAGACTCCGAAAATACGCTCAATGACATTACGAGCACTAGCATGTCGAAGATTGAAAAGTTCTTCTGCATTTTGAGGTCTAAGATGAAAAGATGGAAAAGATGGGAAATAATAAGAAAAGATTGAGATTGATGAAAAGGATGATAAAAAAAGAAAGCTCACCTGAAACCTTTCTTTTCCCATTCTCGTAAATGATAACGGACTTTTCGAAAAGGAACAAGACAAGTCTCGGTGAGAGCAAAGCCAGCATCACCAAGATAATACTTCCCAGCTGGAATTGCAAGATCACGACTTCGAGCCAAACTCCAAAGAGCACCGTCAGCCATACTTCCTTCAGCTCCAACCAATAAATAAATAAATTCCATGTTGAAGTTGCACGCAGCAAGGACGTTTTGAGAAGTGTAGCCTTTACGATTAGAGAAAGGAATGAACTCGGAAGCCGGAGGAGTGACCGGAATATGGGTACCGTCAATTGCACCAATGCAGTCTTTAAAGTAAGGCATGAACTTGGGATTTGAAGAGAAATCATCAGGGAGCGGTGTGTTGGCATCGGGAAGAGGAATGTATTTTCCGAGTAAATCACCGTTATCGGAGATTCCCTTGACAAGGTGATTAATTATTCTATTCAAAAAAAAGAAGACATGTCAGAAGAAATTGATAGAATTTTTTTTAAAAAAAAACTGACTTAGAAATACTATCAGCAGATCTTTGGAAACGGTTCTGAAGTTTGCGATTAGAGAGACCGGTTATGAGAGTATAGAGTAGGAGAGCTAATTTCTCAGTCACCGTGATAAAACGTGAGTCAAAAAGAATTCCAGCATCTTGAAGAACTGAGCGTAGTTCGAAGAATACATGTTTTTGCATGCCAAGATTATCGTAGAAAACTGAATTATTTGGATTATTGATGAGTTCATCAATCCAAGCTTGACCACTGAGCATGGAAGTGAGGCGTGGTGTTTTGTAAAGTTGTGGAAGGAGCTGTTGAATACAGATCTGAGTACCAATGCTCAGATATGAGAACATGGTAAAATGATGTTCTTGAGTAGCAAGAACTTTTTTGATGAATTGCAATTGTAACAATTTGTGGGTTTGGGAGTAGTGATGAACCGCAGTAGCTCTCGAAACAGATCGAGGACGGTGCTGGATTGCACTCGAAGTCCTGTGGTGTGAGGACATCGCAAGTCAATTGCTATGAAAGTTGTTTGTAGGTGAACGACAATGATGACGAAGGTCTTTAATGACCGTTTTGGTTTTTTTTATGAAGCTCGTTTGTAGGTGAACGAGAAGAACGATAAGAATGGTCTTTGATGACCGTTTGATTCTTTTTGGGGAAGACAATCGATCAGATTGTATTTCATCATTATCGTTACCGAACAGCGATATGTGACCTCCGTTTGGATTTCTGTTCGGTAATCTCAATTCCCGAAATACGATATCTCTATCTGCCCCTTCATATAGGGGCAAAACGAAATTTCGTTTTCAGGTCACATATTTCACGAAAAGGAACCGAACGGGCCCTTAGTTATCCCTAACGCCTTGCCATCCATAGCCGTAACACTCTGGAATGAGTACATAAGGCTAAGTCCCTTATGTACTCTGTACGCCCATACACTTAAGCCTCACTGCTCATACTCCGCCCCGTAGACAACGGTCCAACCTGCGTGCCTTGCCTGAACCCCACATCATCGAAAAGAAGACGGTGAGTCAATCAATCCATTTTTACCATTTTCTTTCTTTTTTCTGACCGATCAGACCTCTATGTGTTGCTTCGCGTTTCAGTTCATATCATCCCAAGACTAAGACCCAGGCTGAGTTAACTTCTTATGTTTCTCACTCAGCTTGTATGCCAGACCCGGTTCCAAGACTTCCAAAAATAACAACTTCAAATGATCGTGCGAATTTATCATCTATGCCAGTCGAAACAATAGAGATGATTGTATACTGGGTTTATCATCTTCCTCCAACTCAGCAAGATTATCAGAATCAAGAGATCGAAAGCGGTCTCAATGGAAATCATTATCCACGTCTTCAAAAATTTCGAAAAACAAATGATAGTCAGTACATCTGCTAATCAACAATCTCACCATTCAGTTGCTATTCACCTTCAATCACGATCCATTTGACAAGCATTCCCTTGCGTGCTTCTGTTTCAGATACCATATTTATCTGCTGCGCTGACAATCGCACCTTCGTGGGCTTCCCTAGGTCTCCCTTTGGACGACATTCGATCACTTGGCTCAGTTGATCGTTCGTTCTATCAAATGTGTTCTATGTATCTTTTTCAGGTAGTTAATTGATTATTATCATCCTATTCCGATGATACAGCAACTGATGCAATGATTTCGATTTCCTTCCCAGGGTTTTGATTTCGAAGGGTTTACGGTTGATAGATTAAAGTTTGCCATCAAAGAAATCATCAAAAGACATTCAAATCAAGTCGTAAACCTCCGCTGGAGAGTCTCGGGACATGATTCAGTTTCAGAGCAGCATGTAGACCTATTGGATGCAAGCAGATGTTATCAGTTGCGATCTGAACTTTTAGTCATAATCCTAGGATCTTGTCCTCATATCACCAGTCTCGACATTGATCTAGATCCAAACCCTTTCATACCTATCAACAACATGGAAAAAATGGACTTACCAAGCTTTGAAGACTCTTTGACGTCATTTCAGTCTGGAAATCGAATGCGAAACTTATTTATTAGACCCGTCTCTCAACTTATCTCACTTACTCATCTCTCACTATCATCTCCTCTTGAACGACCGCCTTACACAGAAAGCTTCTTGGTAGAAATTCTCTCCGACCTTTCTGAACTCCAAAGTTTTTCTTGTTCAAGGATTGATACTACTCAACCAAAGCCTTTGGATGACCGACTAGCTTGCCGATCTCCGCTTGGAATTCATCTCGCTTCGCTTACTCACCTTGTTGAATTGGAGTTGGAATACGCAAGATGTTTTGATTTCAGTTGGAATCAACTCGAGTGGAAAAGTTCATTGAAGGCCTTGTCATTGACAAACTGTGATCGAGTCTCAGTAACCGTCTTGCTTGGTTTTGTGGAAGTGTTTAAATCGACCTTAACGACACTCATATTTGTTAGGCTTGCTTTTTATGAGCCTGACAGCTTGATTTCAGTTCCACTTCCAAATGATCAATTTCAATTTGAATTGCCTAAGCTGACCAATTTAGAAATCATAAGCGACACAAGCATTCAAATCTCAAGAGCTTTTGAACATTCAAAGAACCTTTCATGGCTCTCGTTGGGTAACGCTCCGCTTCACCGACATCAAAATTTGGAAAATTTAATCGATGAACAACTGTGGCCTAATCTGAAAAAGCTAGAGCTCGCAAGTTCCAAGTCTTACAATCTTGAAGACATTGAAGGTTTAAAAGACTCATGTGAGAGAGATGGCATTGAAATAATTTTCACTGATTTGGATGATGATGATAGTGATGATGGGATGAGGAGGATGATATCTATTAACTAGAAAAATATGTCCACAGTGTTCAGGGTGAGGATTGTAATTTGTATGGTGGCTGGGCCTGAGATTATAAACTGGAAGGACATTCTTATTATTTATATTACTTTAGCTCAGGTTCAGGAGTCTTTTTTTGTTGATGAGGTGTCATATTTACTTATGATGATCCAAACATTGACATGTACTCAAGCCTGTGGAAATTATCTTACTAGGCTCTTGGGCTTTGTGTATACCTTGCAAAACATTTTATTAGTCAATATACAAAATTCATGGCAGCTTTGAGTGTGTCAAGCTCAATGATCTGTGCCAGTTTCCATCCATCCATCCATTTACCATTCAGAAATCAAATGGTGTACAGATAATGGACCCTCACTCGGTAGCCACATCAATCGATCTCCTAGTACAAGAGAGGATCAGGCAATCGGCATCAGATAAACGAACACGCCAAGAAGCTAGGTTAAGAAAGTACCGTGTGATGATTCAGAGTCGATATGATTCATGAAGGGAATGAGATATACGCAGTGGACCTTGATGATTGTTGATTCCCCGGTGCCCATACTATATGAACACGTTTCTGATAGCAGGTTTGTAGAGGGAAACAAGAGTTTGGTTCAGTCTCTTCAGTTTCCTAGTTCGTCAACAATAACATGGACCTTAAGCCCATGAAAGCCCATAAACTGCAGAATGACTGGCAATATGTGGCTTGCCAAAACCCTTGGTAACCTTTGCTTATGAGATGGTAAACCCATGAAATGGAATCCTACCTTCTCTGTGTAGTGCCACTCGTTCTTTTTTGACGATGCATTCCTGAAGGTATATGCGCCGACGCTCTGATCCAACAACGTAATAATGATCACTGGGTGCCAGTGACTCACTGAAAGCCACTCTGTATCCTACAACCGAAGTTGACGATGCGTACTCTGGTTACTGAAACCGACCTCTAACCTTTTGAGCACTAAGGACCGAGGCGCAGCTTGAGATATACAATATTTCGATTGTGTCACGATCGGATCTCAAGTGGAGATGAACCTTATCACCTTCAAATATACACACCTTCGAGTTAAAAGACGACAATCTCCATGTGCCCCTTGAGATAGGGGCAAATCAAACTTTGGTTTTAAGGTCAGAGAATATCTGAAAAGTACCCGAACGGGCCCTTCTAAACCCAAAAGATAAAAATCATATTGGAAAAAGTACAAATCAACCAAGACATGTCCTCTACATTGGAAAATCATGAGTCGCGTGCATCAATCACATCAGAAACCAAATCACCCAAAATCGCATATAATTTATCATCCATGCCACATGAAGTGAAGGAAACCATTGTCGAATGGCTTTATCTTTCATCTCAAATAAACCAGCTACTCCGTCGACATTGGCAATACGATATCCCTCACGGTCAGTGTCTTTACATGCGGCGTTATTTTCGCTTGATCGAATAGTTTTCCAAATCGACATCGATCTGACGCTGATTCAATTTGTTGACGACTCAGATTCCATCGGCTTCTCTAGGCTTGAATCTGACGAAGAGTCTACCAGTGAGATCGAATTGTACAGAGACACTTCTTTGATCGACATTGGATCACTCGCTTCCGTCAATAAATCGTTTTATGAAATATGTCGTCCGTATCTCTTTGAGGTCCGTTCATTTCCTAAAGCCAGACCCTCAATGGCTCCGCTTTCCACGCTTGATTGACTGATCCGTTGGTCATCTTCGGTGCTCCAGCGGTTTGAATTCTACCGCCATCGATCTGAAAGAATCAGGTTTACACTTGAAGAAATCATTGAAAGACATTCGATACATGTCAGGAACATCTGGTGGAGAAGTCCGACTGCGAGGAAATATCGACCTGACCTCTTACTTGAGATCTTACAAGCTTGCCCTCGCCTGACCCATCTAGATATTGAGATTAATACAAGAGAACAAAAAATTCGACCCACAGCAGATTCCCCATGGTCTCATCATCAATTCTTGATAGATAGGTTTATTGAACCTATCTCTCAAATGAACTCTCTCACTCATCTTTGTCTCTCGTCACTTTATGTGGACCTACCTCGCTTCTCAGAACACTTCTTAGTCAGAATCCTCTCAAATCTTCGTCAACTTGAAAGCTTTACTTGCTCCGGGATTAGCTCAAGTGTTTCTAAGAGGTCAACCGATCAATCACCAGTTGGATTGCTTCTTGCTTCCTTACCTCATCTCACTCACCTGGACCTACGTGAGGCACAATGTTTTGATGCTACTTGGAGCCGACTAAATTGGAGCTGCTCACTCAAAGAATTAAGTTTGAAAGACTGCAATCGCGTTTCAATGGCAACCTTGCACAAATTCACCGAGTTCTTTGCATCCACTCTCACCAGACTATCACTGAATAATGTACCAATTTATCATGATGAAGATTGGTGTGATGATCGATCCACTGATTTCATGAGAAACAGAATACGATTTGAACTACCTAAACTCACCATCTTAGAGATGTCAAGTGGATTACCTATTCCATTCTTCAAAGCATTTCAGGCTTCAGAAAACATTTCAATGATTTGCTTGCATAATACTTCCACTCTACGAAGGGTTGATATAGAGCAATTGATCCAGGATAAATTCTGGCCCGCTCTGCAAAAACTACAGGTCACACGTCGGACATCTTATTTCACACCAGCTCGAATCCAAAGTTTGAGGGAGGTATGTAATAGAGCTGGAGTTGGATTTCATTTCGATACCCGTGTTCGTGATAATGATGAAGCACCCGAGTTTCATGCCTTTGAAATCGCTATGAGTATGCTTAATCGTGGGAACAACAATTTTCCGAGCGATGAGGGCATAGATGATGATGCTCATTGATGAATCTCGAAATCTCTTTCTTGAATGTATTATACGAAGTCCTCTTCGGACAGAGCTAAACGTCTTGTAGTAGACATACATGTATCTATTTCTACCACCTCAGAGTGAAGAGACTGACTGTCCAGGCAATTTGATTCTGATTCTTTGAAGTTCCTTCAACAATCAACTCTAATTGTTTGTCCTTCATCAAATGGTATCTTTACCCTGCCTGCTCAAGGTTCAGGAAGTGGCATTGAACCCTTCTTGGGTATGACTCATCCGATGACAAAGGAGTCAACTCGGCTATGTAACAGTACATATGTGGTATGTGAGATGGGAACTATAAACTCAGGAAACCATGCAAAAGTTTAGAAATGGTTTCCAACTTATGAACACAAAGCAACACTGGAAAAAAAATATACGCAAACTGCATGACTCGCCAGTGGCATGAGGTCCTCTCACAGAAGGAGGGATACGGCTTCCTACCTATCACTCGGAGCCGCTCGGAGACGCCTGGTCCTTCACCACCCTTCCTTCAAATTGAACTCCCAGGATTTTTCTATCAAGCCGAGCCGCACTGTTGGAATTCCGGGGAAGATAGATATCACTGGAATTTTCTCTTAATTTGTCACTGCAATGGCTTGCAATGGAATTGTAGTTGAAAGCTTTGTACTTCGATCGAATTGCGCGAACGGTGACATAAGGATCATGTGTTCCAAAGAATTGGAGCCTGCGCGAAGCGCGGAAAAATTTAGCGCGGAAGTGGAAAGTGCGGAATTTCATACACATCCGTACAGATAGCTCTCGAAGAGCATTGTCCAGATTGGGAAGGTGGCTTCCTTCGAACACGTTTCATCTTAAGAAGAGCGCTGGGTCATAAAAATGATACAAACATAGAATGTTGGGTAAACAAAAAAAAGACAGGGAACCACAAGGAACAAGGCCTATCAGTGTCTTTGAAAGACCTCGTCTCGATGCTTGACGAAAGGTCAAGACTCCCAAGATTCAGACTGCACAGCAAAAAAAAGAAGGAAGGTGGATGCCATTGATCGCACGCTCTGATGCACAATCCAACGGCGACTCTGACATTCAGATTGTTTACAATTGAAACGTATTTATCGATCTTTCGCTCGTTTGGAGTACTTTTGTTTGAAATATAAGATTGATCATTTGTGCTCTTTAGTTTGTCTTACACTTTTGGTGTGTTATCTTGATTAATCTAAGATCAGATAGACAGATCCATCTTGAAGCCTTATCGATAGTTGTCTAAGTATTTTCATTTGCTGATCGATCGTTCAAGTCAGTCAAAGTATCAAACAATATCAAGATCAAAGTTTCAAATGATATCGTTTGTTATCTTTCAAGACTTTGATGATTCAGCAAACACTTTCTTCTTTCTCAATTATTTCAGGCGGACGCTTTTGAAGTGATCTAATGTACAGTCAGTTGCAGAAAGTTTGAAAAAATCTGAGCCAAACGAAAGGTCATGTGGTCCGTGCGCGATCTAGAAGTATACGAAACCTGGCAGCCGTCTGGAAGCCACATCCCGCCAAAAACCTCCATCAGCTTCTGACCCATACCGAATCCCAGTTCATTTTGTTGATTACACCATTCCATGCCAACGATCCTTTCCGCAACCATCTCACCCACAAGTTGACCGTCCTTTTTTTTCTGGACTGACCGTTTTGGGATGCACGATCGACTCACGGCCTGATCGCATTGCACCACAAGCTACCACAAGCCCTTGTCCTCGATCTTCAGCCTGCATCACTTTCAATCAAACACTGTTCAGATTGACAATTCTTATCCACCACCGCTTTCACATCATGAACCGCCAAATCTCACCCGTGCCAAGTGGAATGGTTTCGACCCCTAGCCCGTAAGTGCAACTTTCTCGTGACTTTCAAAATCCGCCCTTATGATGTTTTTGGCAATCGAGCTGACTCATGTTAACCACGACAGGAGTTGGGCTCAGCGTGCACGAGCGCTTGAGAGTCCACTGGCCCAAAAGCAAACCGGGACCTCGATCAGGATCCCCATGCCGAGTCCGATGGAATCTCCTATCTCGTTGTCCCACTACTACCACCATGGGCTCTACGCCGGAAAAGATATCCACTCCCTGGTGTCTTCCAGCCTGCCTGATCTCGATCAAGTGATTCAAGAGACCCCCACGAAGTCCCATGGTAAGTAATCTGGTTGAAATTTCGCCTTCCCGCTAGCTAACCGTGGGATTCTGGGGTGTAGTAATGCGCCAGCTACCCGTTTCCAACCCAACATACCCTATCGAGATTGACCTACGCTCGTCCAGCCAGCCCTTTGATGCACCGGAGGATACCCCCATGAAATCACAAGGTATAACATATACCGTTCCTCCCAGCGTCCTTTTGTGCCTCATGTTCTTCTCTCTTTTTCTGTTTCACTTCTACCATCTCAAGCAGGTGCCCATGCAAAAGAGCCGAAAGCGATTATACTGGGACTGTCCAGCGAGGCGGACATGGGTGTGATAGCGATCACGAAGCAATCGCAAGGTAAGTCGGTCTGGATGTGCTCAAAGCCGTTCCATGCTAACGTTGGCCATTGTTTTGGATTGCTTAACATCAGACATTGGCAAGCAAGCACCCGCGGATCCCATGCGCTCTCTATCTGTGGCGTTCACTCTCTACTTGCCCAAGGAAGCAGACTTGATGAAGGGCCCTTCTAAGTCTAAGAAGAAGGTGGCTTACTCCGCGATCTCTCTCCCTACCACCAATCAAACCTTTGACACGAACGGGGAAAGTATCACCCACCTGAAAAGCCGCCTCTTCCGCATCGCTAGCGAGATCGATACTTCGGACGATGACAACTGTGGGAATGTTGTGATTCTCAAAACTGCGGATGCCAAGAATTTGGTCATCATCTCCGGCCACGTCAAGCAACACGAAGAGTTTGCGAAGGGCAAGGAGGTCCTGTTAAGTTCAAATGCCGATGTCGCTCGTTTCTTTAAGGCTGTCAGGGGATCGCCTCTCAAAGAGTGCGGTTTCACTGTCACTATGGAGAACCCGCAGAAATCGGCTCAAGAAGCCGAAGATGTAAGTGTTTCTTTCTGTTTATATCCGCAAACCCTGCATCACATCCATGTAACGTTTGCTAACGTTACCAACCTGTTCTTTGCAGGCGGTTTTGAAGAAAAAAGCGCGCTTGCGCGCTCAGAACGAGATCAACAACGTGAATACCACGCCGAACAACCTTGCTTGATGTAGACCTGCGGACCCGGTCACGAAAGCCCTCAAGGCTTTGCAGATGCGTCACTCCTCCATGAAAACCAACAACAACAAGGGCTATCGTATTTTCAATAAAGCCGACCTGTCCCAGAAGATGGACTTAACGTTTCGCCACATGATTTTATGGGCTCGTTTGTTGGTAAGTGTGTCTGCGACCTGGTATTTCCTTGATTGAATCTCACATCTTTTTTACTTTGCTACAGGCCGACAACACCAAGGATGTCACCATCGACGATCCACCACCGGACCATGAGGAGTTTGTCTGGAAAGACATAACCCTCCCTAAGCGGCCTCATCAGTCAACTCCGCTCCCTGAACCTAAGCGTCACAAGCCAATCAAAGATCGCCCGTACGTCAGACCAGGCAGTTATGCGGAAATGCAGGGCGCCCACATCACTATTAATTTCGACACGCTCCAACGGGTCCGGTTCCGCAATACCCTAGATGATTATTTGGCCTACTGCGACTTCAGCAATAAGGCATCTAAAGAGGTGGCTACCATCCTCATGGCGTATGGCGTGACCGGGTTTCACTATTTCTTATTTCCTGAAGTCATGAATGTGCGTGATGTCCAAGCCTGGGGAATATCTTGGGCTAGCGCGATCGAGCTATTCACCCAATCTCGTCGTTTCTATCTCGCCGCTGTTGAGAACAAAGAGCGAAGATTGGCCAAGGGTAAAGGGAGGGCAGATTGCCCCACTATTGACAGTGATGATGATTAGTTTGGTGTCACTACCCTCGCGTGTTATGTCACCAATTTGATAGTTTTTGGTTATCTTGTGTGTGAGCTAGCTTGTGTATTGTCAGTACCTAACCTTAGTTACAGTTGTGGTTGTGAACAGTGAACGAAACATGTGATGAGCAATGAACCGCATGACCAATGTGATGAAATCACAAGTTTGATGAAGACCAAGTGTCCATTCCAGTGTGAGCGAGCGAAAGGCTCTGCCGTTCTCAACAGGCTCATGAGCGTCACCTGAGCCACCGAAGGTTTTGTGAACCTTGGATCACCCAGACATTTCGAAATCTCGAAATGTCTGCCGCATTTCTCTTGCTTCATGTTTGGCGGACGTTGGCCGAAGTTTGGCCGACTTAGGCCAACATGCTCCTGTCCTGAGCTATTTCGAGCTCTCCTCTCCTGTGAGACGAGCTCAAAGCTCACATCACCAAAATCCAACAGGACAGGTGAAATCTTCCTGGATTTGGTGAAGCAAATCTCACTGGGTTCGGCACTTCAATTTAACAAACTCACTCACTCTCACTGTAACTCACAAAGTCACAAAGTTTTGTCATTCAGACAAATTGGGTAATTGTTCAAATACGTTATTTACTAAGCATGGGGTTCGGGTTAGGCCAGTTTGCCACTTCTGCACTGCAACACTAACACACAATAGAAGATCCTTCAAACAAAGTGAGAAAATCTAAGTTCCTATTCATCAACATCAATTGGACCGTTGTATGCCATCCAATAGTCCGCGGTAGCGTATCCACAGAAAGCAATTAACGGTTGTAACAGCTTGCGGGTCATCACTTGAGCGGCCACCATCAAAATATAGTCACTCAAGTCCTCAATGTGAAACCAGATGTTATCCCTCCTCATTTGAGCCTTCATGCTGTGGAAGCAGTTTTCGATGGGATTCATGTCCGGCGAGTAAGCTGGTAAGTATACTAAAAGAACCCCAGCATCTCGGCAAAGCTGCTTGATGATCCCTCTGTGGTGAATTCGTGCGTTGTTGAGGACCAGTACCGAGTTGACTGCAGGGTAACGGTTCATGACAGGAAGCTAGAGTCGTTGAGACAATCAGATCAGAGTCAGTCACATCCTGTCGACTGGAAGCACACATGGCACGTACCAACTCCCTTTCCAGGAAAAGTTCCACATGGACTTGTTCGACCGGGCCTTCGTGGACCACGCCTGCTATCATTCCTTGCTCGCACACGGCAGGAAGGATAGTCCAATGCTCAGTATCGTTGTCGCGCTGCTGTCGGACACTGCGACCGCCCTTGGGAGCCCAACACCTGTAACGAAGCGTATCACGACCCCTGATGCCAGACTCATCTAATCGAGGAGAAGCTTTGTTAATGGCCAAGTCACACTCTGGAAAGATGGAGAGAGAGAGACGAACCAATGAATACAAAATACTCTGGTGGGATGTTTCCAACTCTCAGCATGTAAGCGGTGCGGTCTTCAATCGACTGCGCCGAATGAACCCCGCGAGCGACGAGATGCGACAGCCCTAAGCGGTGGTGTAACTCCCGGCTGATTGTGGCTCTAGAAATTGGAATGTCTGAAAGTAGTAGAAGGATCTGTTGGATCTTGTCAAGGTAGATCGAGGGGTTGCCGGTGACGATTTTGTAGAGGACAGCGAGATGCTCTTCGGATAACACATGGGGTCGGCCACGGGTCTGGTAACCTTTAGGGTCGTGGATCACACTGTTGGTTGCGGCGTAGAGGGTTTTCCAGCGCCAGAGGGAGACGGCTGATATCTTGGTTCGTAGTGTGACATTGATTGTGTCGAGGGCGACGCCGTCGATGGCCATCTGGGTGGCCAAGAGCTTGATGCTCTCCGAGTAGAATTGATACCCCATTGATTTTACAGGGAAATCACGGGGAAGAAACCAGAGAGCTGAAATGGAATGGAAGGCGAGGATTGGATGTGGATGAGATCGGTTGGTTGGGTGTAAACGGGTGAGGAAAATTTTTTCCGTTCTGGCCTGTATCCTTGGACAGGAGTCGGAAGTCCAGAGAACCCGGTCACTATGGGGCTGGAGGGGTTTGGCACCACATGGCTTACAGGTCTCTGCCAGATTCCGCCTGCTTCCCCGAATTGCACGGACCACCTTGCTGGGTTTTGGTTGCGATTTTTTCAAACTTTCTGCAACTGACTGTACAAACTGCGTCAAAATCGAATTGAGATGCTTACAGATCATAACCATCTTTTTTTAATTTCAATTTGCTTTGATATTTTACAATCAGAGAGCAGCTGGTAATTCACCCTGAAAGGTTGTTGGCTTGTTGAGAAGTAGCTCACATCGATTCCTTCTGCTGGATGATATGTGTGTTAATTGGAATGATCCGCATTGGTCATAGCTTCAAAAGGCCCCCTGCTTTGAGATGCTGAAACGAATGTTCTAACTACGTCTACCCTGTATGTGACCCTGTATTTTCCGCACTTTCCACCTTGCCTCGGGGAGGCTCCGATGCTCTCATGTGTTGGGCAACGTAATTCAGGCCGTTTCACAGGCATATATTTTTAGTAAACAACAACTCTTGATCTATCTTTGCTTCAGTCTTCAAAAGATTCTAAGATCTCTTCGCATCACAATTT
>NW_006768827.1:240850-325499 GCF_000204055.1 Melampsora larici-populina 98AG31
TTCACCGCTATGCCTAGCAACAAATTCTACTTCAGGCAAAGTTAGGATGTGTACTAACATGTTCTTTGGAAACCCTTTACCCAACAACTTGATCAAAGAAGAAGATATCACCATTGACCTTGATGGTATCTAGTACTTCATTCCCCTCCTGCTTTACCATCACTTTGGTAAAAACAAATTCTTACTGTGGAAGCCAGATGTGGACACCATTTTCCAAAATTCACCAGTATCCCGCCAATGGAAATTCTGTCAAATTGTCAAGATTGGAAACACTTTTCATGTGGACAGGAACATAAATTTTGGTTGCTCAAGCTCCCCAAGGCTGTGGTGTGCTTTTTTCTCTTTAATTCTGTGGACAGCTTATTACAAATTTAATATCACAGATTTAAATGTCTATATGGATGACTCATGGGGTATTGGTTTAGCCTCTGACATGGTTCCTTTCAAAGACAGAAGAATTCCCCTGAACCAAGCAAAATTCCTACAGATCTTCAACTTCATGAACCTTCTGTGGGCTTGGGAAAAGCAGATTTCTGGTAGCACCCTAAACATCATAGGCTATTCAGTTGATTGTGACGAGTGTTCCATCTCTCTCCCTGAAGGTAAATGCCTATCCCTCATTGTAGCACTAAGGGATTTCACATCAAAACTATTTCACTCACCAGTGGACTGGTAGTGCATCACCAGATGGGCCAACTGGGCCTAAACATCTTTCCTTTGGCAAGATGGGCTTCACAGTCCTCCTGGGATAAAATTGCAGGAAAAAGTCTTTGTCATTCGCATATTCCCCTAAACAGAACTAAAATCAAAGACCTGAATTGGTTGGCAGACACTTTAGAGGCTTGGCCAGGTTGTTGCATACTAAAACATCTGCATTGGTCTTTAAATGAAGCCAACTGCATGTTCCTTTGTGAAGCTTTCCCTACAGGTTTTGGTTTCTGGCAACCCTTAAAAGGCTGTAGCTGGAGCTGCTCCTTACTGCCACTGTCCTGTTGCAGCTACTGGGCTGAGTTGCTAGCAGTAGTCTCAGCAGTCAAGATGGCCATTGAATTGAAAGCTTCAAAGGTAGTGATTTTCACTGACTCTGAATGTGTGGTGTACCTGTTCTGCCCTCACAGGCCAACTCCAGAAGGACATGTTTTTGTTGAATGTGTGGTATCTCTCATGCTCAATCAGCATGTTGATGTCAAAGTAAGGCACGTACCTTGGGAGAACAACAAAGTAGCCAGCGCCCTTTTAAAAGGAAAAATACAGTATGCAAAAATGATAGTCCCTCACATGTAACTACATACCTTTTCCCCCATCCATCAACTGCTTCTGGCGGTCATCAACCACAGTTTTCCCACCTCTCTCCATCACTGCTCCTTCTCAATAACAAAAGTGATTTGAACCAAGATTATTCAAATTCCAAAATGATCTTTCAAGTCATGACAAAATCCAAAATTTCTCTTTCAATTGAAGCTAAGACTTATAGGAATAAATCAACTCCTAAAAATTGAAAAATTCACCCCTGTAAGGTTAAGTTTTGAGGATAGAGAAAAACATACCCAAATTGATATAAAGAACCACCTAGAACCCGTAACCATTGCAAAATGCAACTCTGGCTTATGATGATTTGTTAAATTTTGTGAAGACATGTAGTCCACCTTTGGCCAGACAAAACAAACTTATGTCAATTGGTCTCTGTTATCTCTCAAGAAGTCCAGCCCAAAACTGCGATTGAATACCTAACAGGAATAGTTTCCTGTCTTCAAGAAAAATTCCCATTGGTAGTTCAAGCATGCCATTCCCCAAAAATCAAACAAATCATGATAGGCTACTCAAAGACAAGATCTTGTCCAACTGTTCAAGCCAATGCTTTTACCATCAGAGATGTGCAATCTTCAGCTCATTTCTTCAACTCCACTTTTGACAACACCCTTTTTAACACCCTCATTGCTTCAGGGTTTGCTAGACTGCACCACATTGGGGAACTCACCATTCCAGATTTGTTAGCTTTACACAACAATTGCAAGACAATCAGATGCTCTTCTTTGATATTCTTGACATGTGGTAAAGTAGCCTGTTACAACCTTCGCTGTCACAAGGGGGACCGTTTGTATAAAGGGACACCAGTTGCAATAGCAGAACACTTGGGCAACAAAACATGTCCTGTCAGAACAATCCTGCACTACTCTCACTACCACAACAAACACTTTCCCATTTACCCTTTCTGGCTAGATCAAGAAAATGGGAGACAACCAACCAGATCATGGTTCATCAACCAACTTGGCCAAATCTTGGGTGAAGCAAGATTGGGCCACTCCTCACAAGCTGGAGGTGCCACCGCCTTTGCAGAAGGAGGTATGGAAATGGAAAACATCCCATCCATTGACCATTGGTCAAGTGAAGAATTTAGGACCTACATCCGCACTCACCCAATCCTAAATCTCAAGAAAAATCAACACATCACTCAGGCAGCGGTTTCATCATAGGAGAACAAGTCAAATTTCAAATTGCAGGAGCTGGCCTTGTAAGGCTCCCAAATTCAAAATCTTGTCCAACATACAAGTCATAAGAATTTAAAAGACTTCTTAAACAGAGCCATGCAGCGTAAGCTAACATCATGCTCTCACTCCTTCTCCACAGCCATGGGCCCGCAAGAAGTGAATACACCCAATTGACCTTTCACAGTCTTGGGTAGAATTGAGTAAGTTTCAGTGAAACTTGACAGCTTGTAAGATAATGCTAATCATATAAAATCTTTTTCCACAAAGATACTCCAAAATTGGATCATGTTGTTGAACCTTCTGAAAATAGACACCATTCCTCAAACCTTGTGAGGAAGCCACAACATTTAGAAAACTGTTGTGGTGATCAATTTATGGGATCAATCAAAGAAAATTAATCATTGGTTGTTTATCAAGTCATTAGGAAAATTCAGCATAGAGGAAAATTGGAAATTGAAGGAATCTGATCAATTGAAGCTCTTTTAGGCTTATGTTTTGCCCAATATGTCATGATCAGGTCATCTCATTTCAAACAACTTATTAAGATCAGTACACCCTAATAAAAAATGAATTTCAAACATAAAATGAAGAAAAACACAAGAAAAATTTGAACATATAGGTATACAGGCTTGGAAATGGTTTTTAGGGTGTGAATATTAGGTTTATGGGTATTGTGAGGGTAGAATATAAAAGAACAGAACTATGTTATACAGTAACAGCTTTGATAATGATGGTTGATAAGGAGGAATATAAGTTACACCCGCGGGAATCAATAGGTCCGAGACCCGATTGAAGAAAGTTGCGGTGACAGGGTTCCGCAACTTTCGGCAATCGCGGATCTCGTTTGCATTACGTTTGCTGACCACCCTTGAGTAAAACTCAGAAAAAGATTTTTATCCACAGAAGGAGAACTGGACTCGCCTCCCCTCACCACTTCGCTTTCTACTCACCGGACTCTCCACGCACAACCTCAACTTTCACATCTCCAATACCTCAAGTGCAGCATCAAGTTCCATCTGGATTTCTACCTCGCTCAATTTCAGGCCTTTGGCAACCACTTCCACTTCAATCCATCAATGTCACTATTTACTAATACTACTGTAGTCAATTGATGTTGTTTATCTCATTCCTTTCACATTTGTTGGCTTTTTTATACTTTTAATTTAATCATTGTTGACTTTATCATAGTGGATTATAGACGTTAGATGAGCCAATGATAACAGGAGACAAACCAATTACCAATCCTATGAACAAAACACAAGTTGAACAGCTCATTGGGAACCTCCACTTTATGAATTATTTTGAACTTGGGGAGATAAACCCTTGATTCACCTATGTGATGATTCCAGAAGTGGAAAAATCACTGTGAGATCGATCAATGGCTACACAAATTGCGTGTGGTGAAAAATTGACTATGTGAACAATCAAACATGCTCCAAACGTACGCGCACGAGAACGTTTATGAATATGTGCAGGATGGGACACTGATGAAACTTAAACAGGAGAGGGAGGTTTGCAAACGTAATGCAAACGTAATGCGAACAAGATCCGCGATTGGAGAAAGTTCCAGACCCTGTCACCGCAACTTTCTTCAATTGGATCTCAAACCTATTGATTCCCGCAGTGTTATTAAGGAAATGGTACTTTTTCCAAGTTGGTAAACAAGGGTTTTATGGGTAGTTTACATATGTAATGGTGGTATTAGTAATATTCAAGGTTGCCAAGAAGAGTTTTCCGGGTTTTTAAGACTATAGATGATGATTTAATATTACATGAGCAAGGAAGAAGGAGTAGTAGCTGTGTGAAGTGGTAAACATGGGTGGATTTTGTCAAAAATGAAGGGTTTCAGCTTATTACATATGTCAAATGACGTCAGAATTGGATGGTAGATGGCTCGTTCAACACCAGAGAGTAGATTACATAATGTACAGCCTTTAAATGATCATTAACAGAGGTGTGTGAAAGACATTATAAGGGAAACAAGAAACTGGTGTGGATGTCAAAATTTACACCTACATGCATACATGTAACAACATTTACATACCAAAACCTTAACTTCACAACTCAATAACTCATTCATTACTCATCAGAAATACCGGATATGGCACCAATTATTAATCAGTATCACGAGCTCTACAAGATGCACTTTAGTAATCCAATATTGGACATCATTTGGAATTTGGAAAAGCCCATAACTTCAAAAATAGGTTTTGAGCTAGTTTACAAGGAACAAATCACCTGTATTCATCATAGGAAATGCTGTACATTATGTAGCTATGTCATTGATCACTTTTGTCTGTGTAAATTACATCATACATTAGTAACAAAATCATTACATTGCGTCATCATATGGTTTTTAGGGTTTTTTGGTCAAAGCTGATTGGTTTTTGAGGCTGTTGACCATTGCAGGAGTTGCTACACATTAATGTATAGAACCACTGATGAGTTTTGGATTGTTTTTCCCTTTTCTGCATATTATACGTTTGTTGTAGTGTTATAAATCATCATTTATTTACCACATTTGTACCAAGTTCACCTGAATCCGCCCCTTAAGAGCAAGGAGCAATTTATTTATGTGTGTTCAAGACTGAAAGTCTTGTTGGGAATAATACTTACAACAGTATTGCTAGTAATTGATATTGTTTTGTGGTTTTTTTGCGCTTAAATCTGGAATAATACTTATTAAAAGTATTGAGAACATTTCTCTGGTGCCTTTATCTTTTTCTCTGTTATCACAAAGCGGTCAGCAAGTGCCCTTGTGCTAGTTTCTTTGACGAAGGCAGTCTTTGGGCAACTTCTACTATCCTTACATTAGTAGATTATCCCTTCTCAGGTGTTGTAAAGCTCTTTTTGAGCTTTAAATACTACACCGTCAGTATCTATTTTCCCCTAGATATTGAGCTTAAACATCATGAATCAAGTCATTTTGTTTTGTTGCGCCATCATGAATTCAGTTCAACTTTATTTCAGAGTGAAATGTACTGGTTCGTGCCCAGGGCCACACCAAAAATGATCAGACAAACATGGGGTATTGATCATCCACATATTGGGACTGCTCACGGATATTGTGAGTAGCGCTGCGGCCCTTGGGTAGACTACTAACTGCTAGGTCTGGGGTTGGGGTTTCTGTTGACCTTAAATTCAAACTGAGAAAGGTGAATGTATTCTAATTTCCTAGCCACAAGGAAATTTGCCACAAACTATGACAACAGAAACCAGATAAACCAATGAAACCAATCCAATTTGAGTTTCACAATGGCATCATTTGAACCTTTACATTCAGAAATAACTTTAACCTCAATACCACCTTCACCTGGTCATACAAATTTATCATCTATGCTCATTGAAATCAAGGAAATTATTGTTGGCTGGGTTCATCAACTTCATTCAACTCAGCAAAAATATCAAATCCAAGAGGCCAAGATTTTTTGGACAGGTCTTGATGATGAAGATCAGTTTACTTTCATCTGTAATCAATATGTTATAGGTCGTTGCCAAAGAAAAACAGCAACAAGGTGAAAGCTAGTATGTTCTTTTACATGTTTGATCGGTACCACATCCATTGGCAAGCACATCTTACTGAAAATGCCTGAATTTCTGCTCTTCTCCAGGTCTTCTCTTGATGAATTTTTGATCCCTTGCAGCAGTCAATTGTTTGTTCTATCAAATATGCACTCCTTACCTCTATGACGTGTGTCAACAATCAATTCTGTTTCTAATATTTTGATGATTGGAAATGACTGAACAATTGATTGTGGTACGCTTCTTGATCAGTGGCTTAAATTCTTGAGTGCCATGGTCAATATCTTGAGGTTCACACATCAAGAATTATTCCAAGATACTCCCAACATGTCAAGAAGATCTGGTGGAGATTGTCATTCCCAGAGGTGTATTCACATGAAGACAAACCACATCTGAGCATTTGGTAAAAGTGTTGGGTATCAAGCTGGTGTTCAAGGCATTGATCGAAACTCTTACTCAAGATCTTACTAGCTTTTCCTGGACTCACTGACTTTGATATCAATAATGCAAAAGATCCCTCTTGACACCCTTGCCCCACAAATCCGACATGCATTGCAAAGGCCAGGGATTTTGGGCTTGGCATGATGAAAAAGTTTATCAAACTGCTCTCTTGCCTCACCTCACTCACTCATCTTTTGCTCACAGTTCCTCACGGTCAATTTTTTCATCAAGGATTTATTGGCGGAGATCATCTCTAAACTGTCCCTGCTTCAATGTTTTGCATGTTCAAATATTGGACGCAGTCCTGCACTTACTAAGAACGGTTCACCAAATTACAGTTATTCAACTTGTGAATCACCACTTGGCCATCACCTTGCTTCCCTTCCTTATTTCACCCATCTGGTCTTTGAGGATGTATGTGCTTTTGATCTTAGTTGGAACGTGCTCAATTGGAGCAGGTCACTGGAAGACCTTTCTTTGACAAATTCTTATCAAGCCTCAGTACCTGCCCTCCATGGCTTTACCAGACTCTTTGCTACTACACTAGCTAAACTTTAAACTCACAATGTACCATTTGGCATTTGGAGGGAGAATCCAGATCTACAATACAAATCTGTATTAGCAAAACTGGCCACTTTAAAAACATCATCATGGATGCCAATCAAATTCCTAAGGGTGCGTTCACTTAAGCAATTTCTGGGAAGAAATCACATTCCATAGATTTTTTGATGCAAAAATGAAACATATACTACCAAATAGACACTTTGAATTTGGTAGAATGTGATCTCTCACCAGAAATCACTTAAGTGAACGCGCCCTAAGAGTCTTTCAAGCATCAACAAACCTTTCATGTCCTTCAGTAGTTAAGATGCATGTGTTGCAAGATGGTGACTTAGTAGAATTGATGAAAGATAAACTTTGGCCCAATCTAAATCTATATGAGATCACGGCTTGGACAGGGTCATCATTTTGCAGAACATCTTCCTTGGATGAAATCAAGAAATTGGAGGTGTTGTGTCAGAGGCAGGGAATGAAGACAAATTTCAATTGCAATTATATCTATGATCACAAGAAACAGGACCGGGAGGAGGAGGAGGAAGCCAAAGTGTAATCAGGAGTATGAAGTAGGAATAAAAATTTGAAGTTTCTCAATTTGCACAATGGTTGTTGAATGTGTAATATCACATTAGATTTGTAATACCAGGAAAGATATTTATTTTCATATATATATCTGTTATGATTAATCACATCACTATGTCTGTAGCTCAAAATGAGTCCTTCAAATTGATTCTTGTGCTGGTGGTTCAGAACAAGTTGTATGCTTATCAATTTGACATTGAAACAGTGTTCCTTGAAGGATTGATTGATGCTCCAATTTATGCATCTCAAGTCATTGGGTTTGAAGAGTCAGGTAAAGAACTTTGGGTATGGCTATTATACAAGTCTCTATACGGCACTAAATAAGCTCCCCGGCACTGGAAAGCAAAACTTGTAGAAGTTCTGTCAAGTGCAGGTATGGTGTCATCTCAAGGAGATGAATCTTTGTTTTTCAGCAAGGATAAGTCAGTCCTCCTTCACATCCACATTGATGATGGTTTTGTATTCAGCAAGATAAAAGTCTGATTATGCAGCTATTCAAGGACTCGAAGAAACACTTTACGATGAAGATCAAGGAACGTCCCACTCAACACCTAGAGTATAGTCTTGATTGGGGAAGTGACGGTTCTATTCTTTTACATCAGAATGACTTTGCCAAGAAGACTCTTGAGCGTTTTGATATGTCAGGTTGTTGTCCAATCAGAACACCGGCACCAATGAACATTCATGTGCTGGTCTCAAGTCAAGGTGATCCAGTCAAAGTCCTTCTATGTCAACAGTCTCTTGGCATGTTCAACCACCTGGCTCTTCACACTTCTCCAGATCTCACCTTCACTGTACATCCACTCACACAATTTGCCACCAATCCAAACACCTTCCATTGGTCCACCATCTGTCATTTATTCCAATACTTGAAAGGAACACTCTCCATGGGTCAACATTAGACCAAATTTACAAATGTAGGTCCAGAACTTTGCGGATGGGCTGATGCCAACTATGCCACCTCCTTTTTCACAAAGAAATCAACTTTGGGTTTTACTCTCACTCTATACAAAAACCCTATCTGTTGGACAACTAAAAAGCAATCTGTAGTTGCCCAATTGACAACCAAAGCAGAGTATATTTCTTCAAACAAATGTGCAAAGCAATTGCAATGGATGTCAATTCTAATGACAAGTCTAAATTTAAAAATCTCAAAGCTGCCATTCCTGATCAACAACAACACCAGTGCAGTTACTATTGGTCAAGAGGCACAATTAAATCCCAACTCTAAACACATTGAAGTTTGGTATCAATATCTCAGAGATCTAATCATGAAAAATCTTATGACTATTCAACAAGTTCCGTCCGCAGATATGATAGCAGATGTTTTAACTAAACCACTTGGTACAGTCAAACATCAAGTAGCTTTAGACTAACTTAAATTGACGTGTTGTGATTAATCAAATATGTCCTGATTCGAGGCTATGTTGTCCTGAATTTGTAAGATGCTAACCAATAGTTATGTTGTGACGTCATTGATATGTTTCCATTTAGATTATAATATGATGTTTGACTCAAAAGTTACAAAATCATCCTATTATTATTTTATCTTTTCATTTATTGTTTTCCTTCTAAAATTGTTAAAAGTTCTTTTGTGTTGACTTTTGATTAGTTCTAAAAACATCTCAATACTACACGACAACTTCCCTCGACTATAAAGCTGAATCTAAATCAAACTCAAGACTTTATTGAAAAGGAAGAAGGTATAATTCAATTTCTAACTTTGATCTTATCATTATAAATTATTACCATTTGAGATTCTCTTATCTAATTTTAAACTCTTCATCTCAATTTAGACTTCCTTTTGATTACATTGTTTGATTTAAGATTTGTGTTATAAAGTTGAATCTCTATAAGTGTGGTTATTGTTAAGGTACAACTTTTCTCTTTATTTTTCACTGTTATCAAGTTCTTTTATTGTGGTTACTTACAGTGTTGATTATATTGTCAAGAAATTCAAAATATACTTTTGTCCAAAATAAAGAGAGATCCTACCTGTTCACTACAATAGCGCCTCTTGCAGCTCTTTAATATATTTCCTTGGAGCTTTTATTTCTGTTGCCATGTGTGTAGCTAAAACATTTATCCCAATTACTGCTATGATTGTTATTCAAAATAGGGTACTCAAAGCAAAGTATGAAGCGCTACATACTTTTCGCTACATACTTTTTTTGGCGGGGACGAAGAAAAAAAATATACTTTTGGCCTCGCCTTCCCCGCCAAAAAAAGTATATAGCAAAAAGTATGTACACACATACTTACTTTGAGTACCCTAATTTGCCCGACTAGAGAATCATAAACGTAACAAACTCCCTCTCTCAGAACTGGCTAGTTTACCAGAGAGATGGACGTTGTCGAGTGGTGAAGTTTCAGAGAATTATGCCCATTCTCCGGATGATCTCAGCCCACTTACTCAACATACACAAACACGGAAGGAATTTCCACCGAGGTACTGAGGATGCATGAACTTTGAAAAGAATTTGGTTACGTGATGACTTCAGAGTGAATCTATTTACATACAACTCCTCTCGGAGGACATGGCAGTGTATATTTTGATTGAGTTTTCTCTTGGGATCTATCAGCGCTTTGAGTGATCGAATTGACGATATATAACGAAAGTAACCACAACATAACAAATCAGTTCGAATCGAATCCTTCCATAGCTTTTCCATACCTTTGCCTTCAGACATGACTTCCAAGTCAATTCGGCCTTCACTATCATCTATGCCAGTTGAAATCAAAGCGAGAATTGTTCACTGGATTCATCAATATGACATAGCCTATAGCCAACGGGACGCCGATGAGTACCATATTCGACTTCGTAGAAAACTCAAACGATTTGAAGAATGTGATAGTTAGTACTTTTCTTAATCACCTTCCTATAAACTTTTCCGTCCAATTTTCTTCGGCTTCTCTTAATCAAATTGAAAAGCATATGATAAACTTTGTTGCTGACAAGACTATTGATATTTGCTTGTCTGAAGGTCTTCCCTTTCATAAGATACGACGGCTTGCATCGGTTGATCGTACGTTCTATATGTTATGCTGCCCTTATATCTACGAGGTAAACTTTTTCTCTCATCATCAACACAAGTTTGAGTGGTTGATGGATTATTTTTGATGTCCATTGCAGGGATTTGATTCAGAAAGACATTGTATGGATACGGTGAATAAGTGGAATCGCACTCTCAAAGGCATCTTAACAAGACATTCGCATCATCTTAAAAAGATCAGGTGTCGGATCCCAGAATCCGAGTTGAAGGAAGCTGGATGCCCATGGGAACAAAAAGAATTAAAGAATCCAAAGTGGGATCAAAAGTATAAAACGCGTTCTGAACTTTTATTCAAATCCCTAAGATCTTGTCCTCGTCTCATTGATCTCGACATCGATCTCGATCCGACTCATCAAATACCTACTGTGCTATCACAAGGCTCGGGAACAATTGACGCACCATACCTTTTAGATGACCCCACATCATCCGATCGAGATCCAATGCGAAACCTATCTGTTCAAACCGTTTCGCAACTCACTTCGCTTACTCATCTTTCACTATCATCTCCTTTGACACGACGATACTACACAGAAACGTTCTTAGTAGACATCATCTCAAATTTGTCTTTACTTGAAACTTTTGCTTGCTCAAGGATCCGTGCTATGCATCCGAAGCCTTCGAACGACCAAAAGGACAAACTAGTTTGTCAATCTCCACTTGGACTTCATCTCGCTTCGCTTACACATCTTGTTGAATTGGATTTGGAACTAGCAGACTGTGTGGATGCAAGTTGGAATAAACTTCCTTGGCAAAGCTCATTAGAAGTATTAGCATTGGAACATTGTGATCGAGTTTCAGTACCAGTTCTGCACGATTTCCTTAAGCTTTTTGAATCAACCTTGATCACACTTACATTAAATCATGTTCCTGTCCACCACGACGGCACTGAAAATTCCGATTTGATTCTTCAGGCGTTATCAAAAAAAGAATTTCGGCTTGAATTTCCTAAACTGACCAATCTAGGAATTTCAAGTCTTTTACCTGTCCAATTCTTGAGAGCTTTTCAACTTTCGGAAAACATTTCAATCATCTCATTAGATTGCACTCCGGAATACACGGCACGAGATTTACAACGATTAATCACAGATCAACTTTGGCCTAATCTAAAGAAGTTTCAGATTACAGATGACACTGGTTTACTTGAACCTGGCGATAGTAACAAGTTAGAAGACACTTGTGAGGAATATGGAATCAAGATGTTTTTCGACGATAGTCGTTATGATGGTGAAGAGGTTGATGACGAACAGATTGGGGAATGGGCAGAAGAACATGGGATTGGATCCGATGAATATTGCGAGATTGCAGAATCTATAGGCCGATATTTAAGATGGCAATGATAAGAAATTTGGTTTCAATTCATATTGTGGAACTTAAAATGAGCTATCTTGTGATTTAAAAGTATGCAATTTGAAAATACCTCTTTATAATGACTTAAAAGTTCACAGATACAACTAGGTCATTTTTTGTTTTCTTCTAGGTTTGACTTCGCCCCTTATCTATCTGTAGAGGATGTCTGTAAGATGTGTTGAGCTGGGACATGAGATGGTAAAACTCGATCAGGGTGAGCACATCAGAGTAACGCGACTTCAGCTCCAAGAGAAGTATTTGTTCAAGGGGACTAATTAATAGTTGTATAAGCTAAAAAAAGCGGGGGATCAGCATGAAAGAGTAACAATCTCTTCTTATTTACAACAGAAGGCATATTCCCAAGCAAGTAGTAGTACATGGGTTTCTGGTCAAAGGTAATTATATACAATGTTGATTGGTTTTGCGATCACTAAATCTTGATGGGTGTGTTATTGAGAAGGTCAAACCTGCACAATCCTTTCAGGTAGTCTGTCCAAAATCACATAACTTGCAAGATTGGTTGAAGTTTTCTCCTAAATCTCATTGATGCCATGGTCCATCTGTCAACTTTCTGGCGCCAAAGATTGCTATACATGCTGATTCTTATCTCCGGAGTACATATTTGAATTGAGTGGCAAGTTTTCTTCACAAGAGACTTTTTGCAGAGTAAAGGTACCACGTTTTTGAATATCTGGTTCACTGGTGATCTGGTTGCCCAAGGACACTCATCCGGGGCAAACACTTTTCTGGTAGTCCAGATCTTCTCCCAAAGTGCTTGTTTAGCAGTCTTGAGGAGGTTATTCAGGTTGTTGCCTTGCGAGTGAAGTTCGGTTTGATCATTGGGAAGGGTGGCATGTATTGTTTGCAACTTTTATCAGCCTGCTTCCTTTGATTTCAACTTTCAACTTGATTCACCTGTTACCTCTTGCCTTCCAACTTGTAAAGTTAATTAATTCATTTACTGGATACCCTTCAACCAAAACATAATGTTGTCAATTTCTCTTACTCTCCCAAATTCAATACACTGTGTCGAACGTATGTACCTGCGGCACCCTTCCGCGTTTTCCGAGGGGAATGGTGATGGTGATGGTGGGTCTTTCCACTATAATCTCGGTGTTTGACGGTGGTTTGACACCGTGAAACAATTCATGACTCATGAGGAACGGAGCGGTTCCGTCAGTTACCCACACATACCACCATGCACGCCGGGCAAATTCAGGTCATGCAGTGCATACAGGTTGCATGGTCCCAAATGCATGTCAGGACCTGGGGCACCTGTCAGGCATGCAGGACTTGTTATCCTTTACTCACCCTGTATATGTCACACCAATCACATGTATTTGAGTATGTACTGAAATGTACATGTCACATAGCTATAAGTCCCTCACGGGGTCTGTATTGGCCTGTTATTGTGGGCCAAATACCCATGTCACTTGTATGACTGGCGGGGGTGCAATACATGAGGAGATGTCATGCAGCCATGACATGACTCAAGGGTGCAGAAATTTCTTCTGTTTTCAACATGACCACGCAACCTGTATTCACTCCATGACCTCAATTTGCCCGGCGTGATGTAGACAGCGAGCTACCAACCCCCGATATCAGGGAATGCGCCACCGTACCCCTCGCGCCTTGAGGAGGATGGCTTCAGATGTTTAGCGTCCAAGGGAGGCTCGAGCTAGAAACTCAGTCAAGTTTGGATTTATGCAACACGAATCCTGCGTTAGTAAAAATAGACTACCGAAAGCTACCGAAAGACTTACAATAATTTTTGAACGCTTCAAGAAACAATGAGTCATGACGGTATACAAACAGAAAGCATCATAACATATTGAATCCATCCATCTCAGTACCTACAATAGCTAGACTTTCACATCCAAAAATGGCTTCAAACTCGACGCCGCCTACGCGCATCCAAGGAAATCTATCATCTATGCCAATTGAGATCAAGAAAATGATTACCGATTGGGTCTATCATGAACACACATACCAAGGCCAACAGACCGACAGTGACAGTACCATTCATCGACTTCGTCCAAAATTACAACCACGTGATAGTTAGTGGTTTTTTCTGCAAAATTGATTCAAAGCGATGTCAATTTTCGATCTCCCATTCTGATCAGCTTAATCCCTCGGCTTCTCACAGCCAACTCTTTGGCCATTGGCTCCTCTGAATCTGATATTTACTTGTGATTAACAGTATGTGCTGACAATACCGTTTTTTTCTGCTCCTTTCAAGGCCATTTCTGCCGCGATATTCGAAAACTTGCATCAGTTGATCGTACATTCTTTTTGCTCTGCTGTCCTTATCTCTATGAGGTATGTCTCTGTCTCATTATGAGCGTCTTTCTATGATTGAGGTTGATTGATTGATCTTGATCTCCCTTCCAGGGGTTTGATTCAGAAAGCCGTCGTTGGATGGATATGGTGGATAAATGGAAGCTCGCATTTGAAGAAATCTTGAAAAGACATTCAGATCACCTCAGAAATTTGAGGTGCCGGATTCCCAAGTCAGAGTTGGAGGATGCTGGATACCCATGGAATGAAGACGAATTGAAAGATCCACATTGGTATCAAGAGTACAAGTCGCGCTCTGAAGTTTTACTGAAATTCTTAAAATCTTGTCCTCGTCTCATTGATCTAGATATCGATCTTGATCCAACACATTTTACCCCTACTACACAAGGCTTGGAAACATCTGATCCGACAAATCAATTGGATGCCCCAACCTCATCTGATCATAATCACATGCAAAACTTATCTGTTCAAACCATTTCGCAACTCACTTTGCTTACTCATCTTTCACTGTCATCTCATTTGACCCGACGGTACTACACAGAAACATTCTTAGTAGACATCATTTCAAATATGTCTTTACTTCAAAGTTTTAGTTGCTCGAGGATTCAGGCTGTTGCTCTGAAGTCTTTGAACGATATAAAAGATGGACAATATCAACAATCTCCACTTGGACTGCATCTTGCTTCACTTACTCATCTTGTTGAATTGGACTTGGAAAGAGCGCAATGTGTGGATGCCAGTTGGAATCAACTTCCTTGGAAAAGCTCATTGAAAGTATTAGCATTGGAACATTGCGATCGAGTCTCGGTATCAGTTTTGCACGAATTCCTCAAGCTATTTGAATCTACCTTGATCACACTTACGTTGATAAATGTACCTTATCACGATGGCACTCTGAATTCAGATTCAATTCTTAACAATTTAACCAGAAATGAATTTTGGTTCGACTTTCCTAAACTTACCCGATTAGGAATCTCAGGTCCTTTACCTGTTGGATTTTTAAGAGTTTTTCAACCTTCAGATAATGTATCATTGATCTCGTTAGATGACACTCCGTGTTACGAGTATGAAGATTTAGAACAATTGATCAAAGATCAACTTTGGCCTAATCTAAAACAGCTACAGATCACAGACCAAACCGCTCGTCTTTATCCTGGAGAAGGTGAAGACTTGGAAGACTTGTGTCAGCAATATGGAGTTAAGTTGAATTTTGATGATGGTGATTATGAGGGTACTGAGGACATTCAGGACTCTGACATTTGGGAATGGGGGATAGATCACCGGCTCGACCCTGAGGAGATACACAGACTGTGGGAATCAATAGCTAGAATGATTAGAAGATACCGATGAGTGAAATGATCAGGCTTCATACTGTGGATCTCAGAGCTAACTGATCTATCTACATCTCTTAAACGTTGGTATGGAAGGTGACAACAGCACGACAAGATGTTTACAACTTCAATATAGGGATTGGCTGCATCATTTTCTTTTCTCTCTCTTGAATATTCATCTCATTTCATTTGTTTTTTACCATGGGGATAATTTCTATAGATAGATTAAGCTACAACATCATATGTTAAATCTCAATTGGGATTTGCATGTTTCAGAATAATGTCAATTCAACTGCAAGAAAAAGATCTGTTCAAGGTCATAAAATCAAATGTTTAATCAAGCTTGGAATCATACCCTAAGTATGAAGAGTAACAACCTGTTGTCCAACAATCATAAGCCAGTACAAAGGTTTTTGTTTTTATCTGACAAAATTTGAGCAAAGCCTTGCCCAGGCTCACAGATGATCAGTATTGATGGGGAGGTGGTCAAAAAATTCAATGGTCTAGAAAAGGGAGCCTGACTTATTTATTGAGAAGTTTTATTGTCTACCTTATTTATCTCAAGGAGCATCAAAACAATTGATCCAAATTATTGACAGTGTGGGAGCATACATCAAGACTCAATAAATGACACAGGGTTGATAAAGCCTTCAAGTGTCCAATTTAAATCTCCACATGATGCCCACCTGCAGTTAATGCACCGACCCGGCCCGGACAAACCGGGTTGGCCCCGGGACCGGGACCGGGTTGGCCCCGGGACCGGGACCGGGTTGGCCCCGGGACCGGGACCGGGTTGGCCCCGGGACCGGGACCGGGTTGGCCCCGGGACCGGGACCGGGTTGGCCCCGGGACCGGGACCGGGTTGGCCCCGGGACCGGGACCGGGTCGAGCGGGTCTCGGCGCGGCTCCAAGGAAGATTGGGCTGACCCGGTCCGGCCCGTTGATAGGAAAACAGGCAAGTTTTGGTGAAATGATCTGCAATTTCCACAGAAAATGATATCATTTCTTCATTTAGTCAAATTATTATTCACTATTGCTGCCATACAAGGCTTTTACAAAGGTATCTGAAGCCCAATTCAGGATTTGAGCCTGCCCGGCGTCAATTTTGTGAGTTATTTGTTACTTTCAAAGCGCACATTGAGTTTGAGCTACCGGACCGGGTCGACCCGGTTTGAAGCTGGCTTGGTCTCAGGCGAGCTGAGAATCTCCGGGTCAGGGCCGGGTCGATGCATTACCTGCAGTGCTCATTGTTTTCTCAATGGCTTGTTAAAGATTGCAAGAAAGGGTTTAAATCCCCTTTCTTCAATGTTCAGACTCCCTGCACTGTCCTATTTTTACATCTTCATAAACACCTTGAGACTGTCTTTCTTGTACAAGAACACAATGTGATTTTTCAAGCATACTCCAACTCAGATTCATTTCATTGAAAGTCAAAATATCTTTGCATATTTAACCCTGTGTTTGTCCAACATCAGTCATCTTTGTTTCCTCAGTATAATGACATACTGACATGAGAAACTCTTCAAATCCCCGGCTTCTCATCATTCCATTGAAATCTATTCATGTTTTGTTAGAGTCATGAATTTTCTTTTCTTTTCCATGTTTCACATTTATATTTCATTTACTACTGTCTTAACATGTTAAATTCTCTGATATCTACTACACAAGTTTCTACTTAGTCATTAGACCATATGCCATGTAACTTGAGTTATAATCCAAACAAGCTACAGTGTGAGGGGGGGGCGGTAGACCGCAGGTCCTCTGACTGGGTAGGCTCTCTGTGAGGTAGGGTACAGGGGCAGGTGGGAGGTAAAAGAAAACTTTTGAACAAAACATGAATATGTAGATTACCTCTTGGTTATGTTCAGAAGGTGAAGATAGTGGGATGGAAATTTTGACTTTGAGAGAAATTTCAAATTCCTAATCCCTCAAAGTCATGCTGAGCCATTCTCTATTGAGCCTGGTACCGGTTTGGACCAGGCACTCTACTACATTGTTCATCCCTGATTTCCATGGAACTATCTGGGTGCTGTTGTGCCTTTGGGCAACCATAACATTGATTGGAAAGAAGGAGCTCCAGCAAAGTCACTGCAAGCCTTGAACACTTTAGCTCAGAGCATACTTAAATGAAATGCATACAGGTTGGTTCTACTAGTACTACCAATATTGTTTCTATTGAAGAACCCTTCAATTAAAATCAACAGCAATCAACAACTACATTGAGTCAGAAAGGAGATATGATGGACACACAAGGTGGGTCTGTTTAACAGCTTGAGTCTCTAGCTCAAGACTTGAGTCACAAATGATGACGGAGCAGTTTTCATGGTCAACCTTTGTTGCCAACAGCCACCATTTGTATCCTGATTAATCACTTTGTTCCTTTACGGCTCAGGCCTAAGCTGATTTTCAAAGGGCTGTATGTTGTTCATTTATAAGGACTGTTTGAAAACTGTTTTGAGTATCTATAGGAGTATTTGGTGTGGGCACGTCAATGGGCTACACAGAAAGGGACATGCAGTGCTACATAAAACCTTCACAAAGTATACTATACAAAGGTGATTCCAGAACTTTTCCCCCAATTTCTCAGAAAATCTTTCAGAAAGCCAGAAATCTTCTGGAACCTGATTCCAAAAGGGCACCCAAACATGAATTTTTCCACAACTACAGCAATCCAGAACACAGCCAAAGTTTTGTTCTGGAAAATTTCTGGAACATTTGTGGAAATGTCTCAGAATTGGATTTGTGTAAGATGATGAACCAAATTTAAATAGAGCAGACTGATGTGCACATATAGTTTGCTTGGCTGGAGTTGGTGAGCACTTCATACCACTGCTGAAACTTGAAGGACCAACAGATTCTTCCAGTCAGGCAGTCAAAGATTAGAACTTATAAGGTTTTTTTTGATTTTTGTGGTGACTGTGCAACTAGAAGTCCATTGATATTCCTCCTAGTGAGTAACTTGACTTGGGTATATCTGGCTGTCTGCTTGATCAGTTTCATCTTATTATCAAACTCAGAGGAGAATCAACTCAATAATCTCAATCATGCCATTCTGCAATTCATTGACACCATCACAGCTCATTTGAAAACATCAAATCCCAAGTTCTGCAATCTGAATCCAAACCAAATTTCTGATCATTTCCATCTAAAATATTGGCCTATAGATTCAGTGGAGCCAATCCCATGTTCTTCTGCCCATTCCCCAATCTGGTTGTCATCAATCTCAACACCATCATAACCACCGTGGTCAAAACAGTCTTGATTCCATATTGCTGACAGGTGTCTTCTGACTTGTTACTATCTCCAGGTTCAAGTAAACCAGTGTCATCTGTAATCTGAAACTTCTCCGGATTAGGCCAAAGTTGATATGTGATTGTAAATCTTGTGCCATGTATTCCGGAGCAAAACCTAATGAGATGGTTGATATGCTTCCTGAAAGTTAAAAAGCTCTTAAGAATTGAACAGGCAAAGGACTTGAGATTGAGGCAGAAAGGGAAGTCGTGCGCACTTGTCGACAAGCAAACACTACCCGGACACGGTGTATGCTTCCTGAAAGTTAAAAAGCTCTTAAGAATTGAACAGGCAAAGGACTTGAGATTGCTAGATTGTGTAATTTAGGAAAGTTAAGCCAAAATTCCTTTTTGTGATAAAACCCACACAATTGAACCTAAGAAGTTCTTGTGTGTGGAACCAACTAATATAGTACATGTAGCGCTAGTATTGTATAACCCTGGATCTCATTTGTAAGTGGTTCAAACACAACCCTCCCTTGGAGCATGAGAACCCTATACTTCCCTTTGTGGTGGTCATCATGTGCCAAGAAGATCTGTATAGATGAACAGCTAATAATTTGGGATCCCAATACAACTTAGTTGATTGAACTCAGGCTACATGTGGTTATTAAAAAGATCATCATAAAAAAGATCATGCAGGCAACACCACCCGTGCTCCACCCGAGATAGCTTGGGTGGAGCGGTAGTGGGGCGCGCACCCCGCCCACACTATTCGGTCTTACATGTAGCGTGCTCACGCACTGCTATAGCTATGGTGAAACCCGGGAATGTATAGCAGTTTTGACTAACGCCCTGTATAGCATTTTTCGGCCCTGCTACAATCCGTCACAGCGGTCCTGGGCGCCACCAAGCGCCCCATAGCACTTCATAGCAACATGTATCAACTTAGGCCAATCCCAGTAATAGATCAGACCACCCACCATACCCTCCAACCTCCCATTTTAACTATCTGGAGGCACTAATCACCCCAACCCAGCACCTCTGCGCCTCCAAGTAGCATCCTTGGAAGGATGCTACTGTTTTCTGGGCAATTGGGTCCATGGGCTTCCCCTATAAAAGATGCCAAATTCACAGGTAAGTCCTCTGTTTCCCTCAATTAATCACCCAGCATCGTCCTCCTAGTGTTTCTGTTGCTCTGATTGTCAAATCTCTCACATTCTACTTACTTGAATCTGTTCTTTCTGTTAGCCATTCTTCCATCACAAGTAGATATATCCAAAAAAACCATCACATTTCACTATGTCCAATATCAGAAACTTCACTCAAACCACCCTGCACCTCAACCCATCTAGTGTCCTTGCTCCACCTTTGGCCATATCTAATTGTTCTCTGTGGGTGTGTAGCCCTGTTTGTCCGCAACCTGGGTTTGTCATCCAACTACCCAACTCGCAATGTGCCTTATCTCCAACTTCATAACCTACTTGATCGCCTAATGTCAATGATGGGGTTACTAGTGATCAAGATGACAGGTTTAAAACCAATGCAGATCAATCCATGACTGCATCAAACCCACCCATCCCAGCTCAATCACGTCTGAAGAAGAGAATGCCAAAGGTACTTGTTGGGAAAGGTAAACGTAAAAGTTGTCTTTCTCAAAACACTTCAGACACATCACAAATTTGTTCAGCACCTCTGAAGAAAAGGAAGAGACGTGTGACTACTGTGCTTGAGGTACATGATCTCACCTATCCCATCTCTCTTTGGTCTTTCCTCTCAACATCTATATTCACTTTTATATTTTCTAAATCACACCATGCTTCAACTTTCCTCACTTTATATTGTTTCATTTCTGTTTCTATCTGATTGCATCTTCCTTCATAAAGGACTAGGAAGTGCCTGAGGGTGTTGATGTTCATCAAGATTCAGATATTGAGGTCATAAAGTCACCAGGAGTCTGGCAAGCCCATCTTGGCTGTGTGTCAAAAGTATTGGAATACTATGATCCACCCACTCATGTGAAAGGCCAAGTAAGTACCTCTCTTTCTGACATCCAAACTCTTTCTTTCCATTGATCATCTTGTGTGTTATCTGACTAACATCTACATTTCTTGTTTCTTCCAGACCGGAGAAGATCCCCATTGATATTGGTGTAAAGATTGTCGTGGATTCTTTGTCCGAGGAAAGAGGAGTCATTACAACCTATAATCACATTGAGACAGATTGAAGGATTTACCGGCATGCCCCAGACAACACTTAGAAATCAGAGAGGGTCATGAACTCCCTTGGAGCTGGAAGCAACAACAAGACAAGATTGTCCAAGTAGCCGGTACCAACTCAAAATGAATGCTTGATGCTTTCTTATCTCAATCTTCTTTCAGTGTTGAGATGCTCAACATGGTCCTAGTTATTGGTATTCTTTGACATGGCCTACCCTTTTCTAGATTCAATGATCCTCCTTTGTGTGCGGCTTTCAAGTTGTCAAATCGCTCTGCAACAATGCGAGGTACCATCTGGGCCTCAGAGACCGCCAAGGGCATCTACCAGGACCTTTTGTCCACAGTCATTGATACAATCAGGGTATGTTTTCTAATGTGAGTGTAAAATTGTAATTCACCCCCATGTAAGTTGATTTTTACACTGCTGTGATCTTGCACTCAATATTGAGTATAAATCATGGAGTGTAAAAATATCTTCACCCATAGAATAAATAACAATAGAAAAACAACATTTTGACTTTCAGCAAAAACTTTTTGTAAGAAAACACGCCTGGCGTGCCAAGTGGCGCCTGGGCGCAAAAAAACAAAAAAAAACAAAAAGAACATGCCTCAGCGCGCCTACAAAAATATGAGCGCACCCACAACCTGAATCTGAAGGCTGAAGACCAGTAATCATATGAGAAGCAGGAGTAGGAGGTACACAGCAGCTAACTGACCCCAAATACTGACACCTTGTTGTGGGCTCATGGTGCATTCCAAAACTTAGGGCAAGGCACATTAACTGTGTGAGAATTCCCTGTTGCAGGCAGGCCCACATAGTCTCAAATGCTTATAAAACCCACCAGATGCACCCCATGTAAGCATATTTTCAAAAAAATGCTTTCAGGCTATATGCTAAAGTGTCCAAATTAAGCCCCCCACCATGATTGTATCACCAAACTTCATTCCTATAGCAAAGTATGCTTACTTGCGGTACTCAAAGCTACATATGTACTCGTACATAGGTGCCGTATATAGTTTTTTTGGCGGGGAAAAACCACAAGAAGTATATTCAAAGTATTTTGCCCGCCAAAAAAACTATATACAACAACTATGTTGCGTACATAGTTGCTTTGAGAACCGTAACTCAATGTTACAACTTACAACAAATAGCACAATAATCTTGTCAGTTCTGACTCCAGGACATTGGCTTCCACAACAGATGGTAGTGTGGAAGCTTCTGCGGGGATGCAGAGAACATAACTACAAGAAAACTGTACAAACATCACGTGACACGCTGTGGCACAGTCGTGCACAGCACACACTCTACAACAAATGTGTGCCTAGGTAAGTTGTACATATATCAAGCAATGTATGTAAAGTCTGATTAGCTTCAGCTCATGTTATTTTCGACGGCAGTTGGACCCGGCCTGTCTGGAAAGGTCCACTCGAAGAGATCTATCTGGACGTTTGTGATCAAGCCTCAATAGGCGTCTTGCACGCCTTCACCAAATTATTTGCATCTACTTTGATCAAACTTAGTTTGCACTCCTTAGCATTACACACTGGTGAAGATTGGAACGCTGATCCAATTTCACAGGCACTCTGGAGTGGAGAACTCTCATTTGAATTGCCCAACCTCAAATTCTTCACCTCATCACACTGTCTTCCAGTAGGATTCTTAAGAGCCTTTCAAGCTTCAAAGAATATATCCAAAATTCACTTATGTGAGACTCCTATGTTGCATGAACTAGACGTGACAACATGGCTCCAGAGTGAAATCTGGCCCAAGCTGACAAAGTTCATCATCTGGCATTCAACAGCGTTTGAATCCTCGGCTAGCGTACATGGATTGCTACAGTTGGCTACAGGATATGGAATCAAGATGCGCCTCAATGGCCATCTTAATGAACTTTATGATGGCAGCAAGGTGGGTTCCTATTAATTCTAGCGGGCACAAGGAACGGGGGTCTGGTTTGGTAAATGTCGAGAATCCTAATAAGGACAAGGATTGCGGTGAAAAACATGACAAGAAACATGATGGAACAAAGTCGTGATGTGAGCTTGGTATGAAATCAAGTACTATGGTCGATTAAAATCTATATCAATATCAAGATTAAGAGGTTAACTGGTTCATATTCTTTGTGATTGAAATATTGTTGTCGGATCTTCCTTGCTTTGTAAAAGACCTTCCTGTAGTTTAGCCTTTGCTTAATAGAACTTTATGATGGCAGCAAGGTGGGTTCGCACAATCAGCGCTTGGAACAGAAGCTTTTGATTCATACCTCTGACGAGAATCCTAATAAGGACAAGGATTGCGGTGAAAAACATGACAAGAAACATGATGGAACAAAGTCGTGATGTGAGCTTGGTATGAAATCAAGTACTATGGTCGATTAAAATCTATATCAATATCAAGATTAAGAGGTTAACTGGTTCATATTCTTTGTGATTGAAATATTGTTGTCGGATCTTCCTTGCTTTGTAAAAGACCTTCCTGTAGTTTAGCCTTTGCTTAATATTTAACCGGGGCTTATAGCGTGTGATGTGAGCACAATCAGCGCTTGGAACAGAAGCTTTTGAGTCATACCTCTGATACAATACATGTCAAGAAGAAATCGTTGAGCAGACATCCTGTGATCACCCACTATCATAAATGGTGACTGTGTTGCTTGACAGCAATTAACACCGCCCGGTCTATGTAGGGATAGTATGCTACAGTCATCTAACTTTTCAGTGAGTCTCTATGCACAGCAGATGGCTCAGATGAGCGTCTTCTAGCTATCTTCATCTTTGCATGCAAGTCTCACTTGCCTCTTTTTCTGGTATCCTACAGGTTCATTCACTAATACTATGTCATAGATGCACCTGCTTCCTTCTGGATTGGGCAAGCTTGCGACACTCATTTCTTTACTCAAGTTGGTTAAGAATCTATTATATGCCACATTACAATTGAGAGAAGGCAGAAATATCAGACACCTTATGATTACTGACTGAATGGCAAGTTTCCTGACTCTCTCTTCAACTCTAGTTTGCACAATCACCTATCAGCGTGAGACCTACCCTGGTATTTGTTGCAAACTTTATGGATTTGTACTTGCCGATTTTCTTTGTCACGCTTTCAAGGCCAAACCACTCACCACTTTATTTTGAGCCATTTATTTGATTTGATGCGTTAAAAATGTAGTATATCTTCATGAAGTCAATACCATATCTTATAAACAACATTCTAATTTGTATGTTTTATCAAGAACAGAAAAGGAATGACCAGGTCAAAAGGTGATCAAAATGCCTGATCATAAAGTATAGTTTTGTCGGCTCTGATTTTGAGTGTCTTGACGCCGGATTGCTGACATTGTTTGTAATTATATACTTACATTGTCCTATTATTCGAGACATTACTTTTGTTATTAGATTTGCTCTTGCAACCATACTGGTTGACATCTTCAGATTTTGAATTTTTGAAGAGCGCTCACTTTTGTTAGGTGATCAGTATTGAATGTGTTGATCAATCGTAAAGCAAAAGAAGTAGAGTTTCCCACTTGAATGACAGCGTAACTGATCCATGAAAAAGAGGCCGAAAGAAAGTTACATGTGACCAACCTGTGATTCCATGGGATGTTCCCATCAGCTTTCGAACTGGTCATTAGAAAATTAAGATGGAATCGTAACTCATATTTTGTTTCTTGGCATGCATCCTCCCAAATACAATTCTTAAGTGAGAAACACTATCAAAAAGTAGCTCGTTAAAAGTAATTCCACCACAAGCTTCTTCAGATCCAGAGGCACTATCATATTGAGAAGCATCACCTTGCACAGTATCCACTAGCATGCATTGCCTGCAACACCGAAAAAGTAGGCGGAAAGGCAATATATTCAGTGAAACGCCTCTTAAGCTGTTATGACTTGACAGAAAGATAATCATTACCAATTGCGAGACCCTCATCTCAAGGTGTGATTTGCCGGTTTAGTCGCAATTTCATGCCTTTTTCGCGATACGCAGCAAAGACTTAGGAGACAAAAGCGCTATCAAAACTGGCCCGTATCAACAGCGTAGTTTTCTTCGGATTCACTCAATCCAAATGATTGGCGAGGAATTATGACTTGGACCTGATCATATGTTCCACATGATTCGACTTGGCCTGTGATTTTAGCACAACTATCTTGAAACCGCTTGCACCAAACGGAGGAGGGCATTTACTTTAGCTTTGTCGATTTCCTCAGATGGCTTCCATTCCGCGGCAACCAATATTAACGAGCATATTGAGAGCCAAGGCCATGTCACTTGGAAATCTCAAAAATTACGGGCGTAGTGTTCAAACATACAGACAGAAAGCTTGGTGTCAGCATACAGGACCATCACAAAGGCAAAGGGATGCTACTGAGCGGGAAGAATAAACAATCAATGTACACATTCAACATTATCATACCGGGTCAAAATGCTACTAGCATTTCCTGTAAATGTCACGTGTGGATCAGCGTCGAAGCTGTATGTATAGGATATAAATATCTTACTTTTCTCTGATCGCCGTTCCTCCTCATCCTGACTCTCTACCACCACGACTTTCAACCACCAAACCAACCACCACACCAACCACCACACCAACATACCATTTCATAAAAACATTTACTATTTCCTGAATTCTTCCCACTTCTCTTCCATTTCTCTTTCATCATGAATCTCCCCAAGTTAACTTTTAAAAAGATCTTCGGTCCTCGTTTTCAAAAAACCCTCTTTGTTTACTTCCCGTTGAACTTCTTCTTTGTTATCTTTTTGATTTGGGTCACTCACAAGATCTCTCCTCGCAAAGTTCCAGAGTCGTTCCTCCTTAAACTCATCGCTAAAAAGTTGTACATCATTCTTCCTTGGGCTTATTTCTATTCCCATATTCTTTACTCTCGCCACGACACTCTTCCAAAGGAGCGTTCGACTATTCCTGAGAAAGATATCGAACTCGGTCCAGTAGCTCCTCTTCCGAAACCTCTCGATGCTCCAACCCCTCTTCCAGCCGAATTTGTTGAAATTGATCTAGGTATGTTATCTTTCCTACATTTCTTCTTTCTCATGATTTTATAAACCAGTCTAACAAACTCTTCATTTGCTTCTAGGTGAAGGTCCCTCAAACTGCGGTCTTCCTGGTCCTCCTCGACCTTTTTTAACATGTGAAGTTTGAAAAACTTGACTCGATTTCATCTTGGTATGTTATCTCTGCCTTCATTCGTCATCTATTCATCTTTTCTGAGCACAAATTCATTATGTATCTTGTCTAATCATTTTGACTCTCCCCAAATCTCTTGTGACTTGGCAGGCGACACGTTCCTTGATTGATTTCCTTATCTCAATGTCTTGTTTGACCATTCCATTCTCTCGTTTGAAATGTGTTCTTGTTGTTATTGTTTTGCGATGATGAGTAGGAGTTTACTTTTTGAATATTCGTATCGAGTCGTTGCCGATATTTGAATCAATTAGTACTTTAAATACCCTCACTCTGAGCTCCTTTACTTCTATCTTTCAATCTCATTTGTAATCAAAAGATATATATCAACATCTCCTTTCAAATGCATTGAAGTGACCAAATGAATAGGGATTTCAAAGATACCAAAGTACAAGCTTGCTTTCTTCATCATAAGGCTGTTATTGTGAGAATTGCCTTTTACAACCTTTGACATCTTCAGAGAGTTTTTGTGTTTCTCTACTGTCACCGAGAAAGATAACGAGCTTGGTCCAGTAGCTCCTCCTCCGACCCCTCTCGATGCTATACACCCACTCCTCCAAAACAAAATCTAGATGCACGCTTCAACCTGAGCTTCTGAAGTCAACCTTGGTATGTAGTTTCTTTTGATTTCAAGCTTGTTTCCTTTTGCTCGGACTCTGATGTTTGCTTTCTCCACACTTGTCAGCTCGATTTTCATCAAACTACGGTCTTCCTAGTTCTCCTCGACCTCTTCTTACATGCGACCTCTAAAGAATTATTCTTCAAATTATTTATAATGCTATTGTTCATCTATTAGATTAACTTTGATTTCGATTGGTGTAGAAGTGCAGTTTAGGTTATAAATTCAGAACCATGGATATCTGAACCGTTTGATCTCAATCATCTCGATAATGCTTATTAGTACCTTTCGCTGTGACTTGAGAAATAGATAAGAGATGTATTTCATTCACAACAAAACATATTGGATGTGTACTCATATTTAACAAGAGGCATTGGGATCTCAACCCCGCATATCTTCATTTAGGGTGTCCAGCTATTGCAGGTCATGCTCAGCTTGGCTATACGCTCTGAGCTCTCAGTGAGACGCCTTCGCGAAATGTATGTTTTAGATGATGCATTTCATTAGGCTGATCCATACTCCCAGACAACTTGTACATTTTCGAATATTGTATTTTATTCAGTAATGATCCTACATCTAATTATGTACAAACGTATTACTGATAAGGATGCTTTAAATCCGTTCAAGCAACTTCGATTTGATTATGATTCCATCCAGTAGATTCGTACCCAAAGTACAAAGTATCATCTAGACTGCAGAAAGACTCTTCAAATTCTTTTTCGTGCCTTCGTAGTACATCCTTTCTTCCTTTGACATTGAAGTTGAGATTGTAGATAGGAATTAATCATATGTTCAGTCATTTGTGCTTTGGAATTCCAAAATCGAATTCGTGCACTGGAAGGATGGCACAGCACAAAGAACCTGAATCTGATTTGAGGACTTGCGTAATTCGATGATCTCCTCTTGTACATGGAATCATCGATACGCCAGATAAATTTTCAAAATCCCTCCTCGTGCCTTCGTCACAATCTTTTGTTCCGTTGTCGACGAAGTTGAGAGTTTGGATAAAAACCATAATAGGATCAGTCATCATTGGATTCAAATTCCATAACCGAATTGACGCGTGTTGCTCAGCAAAAACAAGTTTTACGCTGCGAGTTGAGGAAACGCTCCCAACTCTTCGAGCTTCAATCGACATTTGAGATGTTCAGGCGATCGAAAGAAATATTGCTGATATCGGTGTTGAAACCGCCTGCTAAATGAGCCAGATGAGAAGAATGAAAGAAAACTTTTGATTGATCGAGAACCAAAGTTCGCCTTTGGGTATTTAGCCATAGGTGAGATGTGTAAGGTATGGGTTTAAACAAGTCTTTGCATCAAATCAAACACCCCACCCGAGTCTTTCCTTTCTAGACACACCACACACCATCATCCACCAAGTTGACCTCCACTCTCACACTCGCCAACCTCAACATCGCCGAGCCCACAACATCCTCACAATCCGGCTCTCAAGTTAATTCGGTCCAATTAATAATAGACCTGAAATCAAAGAAACATATTCATCTTCTTGGACAAAATGGCTGCTTCGCGACCTTCAACCAGTGAAAACATTCTATCCGAAAAGGTGAAGCAAACTGATGAGATACACTTTAAATGCATGAATAATTTCAATTCAACTTACGTATGAAATGATACTCTGTTTGTAGACGGATGTGTGTGTTGCCAATGCAATCGTCAAAACCGGTATTGGTTTCGGTGCTGGAGTGGTATTAAGTGCAATTCTATTCCGACGTAAGTTTTAAATCGCAATCCTTGACGAACACACGTAATTTAAAAAGATCTGACTTTTCTTTTTGTTTTGATTACATTCAAATCTCTCAAAGGCCGAGCATTTCCAGTATGGCTTGGCATCGGTAGTGGTTTAGGAGCTTCATATTCCGATTGTCAAAGAACATTCAATCCAGTTCATGTACCTGGTTATCGATTCCCAGATGTTCAAACTCCATCTTCACTCAATATGTCTGATACTCCAAAAAATTCTGAGAATGTTAAACGTATACTGTAATTTCAAAAAAAAAACCTTTCACATCTTCAGTTTTTCAGTCGAAACAAAAGCGTTACTTATTTAACTCTCTTTCTTTAGAAGTCTCTTTTTGGTATGTGATGATGATTGCGGAGCTTGGTTTGAAAATCAACGCTGTATAGAATTAGGTGGAATGGCTCACAAAGCTATCATAGCTTGACCTCGTGCTCTCTCACATAACAACATCTTTGGAGTCAAGTGTGAACAAAGGACGTCTTATTAAGGGTCATTGATAACTGCTTATTACTCAACATCACTTCACAGCTTGTATTACCGTCCGACGCTATGTCTACACGATCAAACCTTTTCCCTTTTGGGAAGCTTGGTTGAAGGTGATAAAAGACATCTGTGAAATGATGCAGCCATGAATGAGTCTGTGAAAGATACAGAAGGATCGAAGTGATGGTCTTACTGGGTGAGTGAGCTGATGACGTAGTGTATCAGATTGCATTGGCATGATGATATCAAAAAGCCGAGGATTTGTTCTTCTGTTTACCAATTCTCTGTCATCCAGCATGTCCATCAGATTGACTCTCGTCCAGTCACGTATACAATATCACTTTCCCACAATCCTTCACCACCTCACCTTACCAGAATCTTTCTCGCGATATGTGACCACGATCAGATTTATGTTTCCAACAAATTATCGATCAATAATTTTTAAGTGCTTTTGGCTAAAATTGCATATAACACCAAACTTAAGCCTTGAGGTAGCTTGAGGTCGCGGACGCAGCCGCGGAGAGGGGCTTAGTTAAGCTTGCACCAAACTTAACTAAGTCCCTCTTGAGCACCGAGCCGCTCATTTGCATCAGTATCACATTTGTAGCTATCGAACAACTTCATCGACTTGCATTTTTTATCTTATCAAATGAATCTCATCGAATTTGAAAAACAGAACGTCTGTTAACTCGAGGTTGGGATATAATGAGATTCTCATGACGCGCAAGGCTAAAAAATCGAGTAACAAGAGCTTTCCGACAAGCCAACGACTACACCCAGGCCGATCGGTCACATCTACGTATTTGATCATGCCTTGGCCACACATTCACTACCTTTAAGGGTAAACAAGTTGATTTGTGGTGGAACCCGGACGGCAGATGCTCAGACGACTTGTATATTAGGCTTTCCTGCTGAAATCTGCATTCCGCCCTTCTGGTGGCCGCGTATCCGTCAAAGTCTTGTGGTGTTTCATACTTGAGTTGGCAGTAACAAGCACACGCAGTTTTCATGCATCTAAGAACAGAGAAGAGATATGGAAATTGGCTTGATTGACTTAAAGCTTCGATTTGATGGCCTCAACTTCAAGGCCAATTGGTCCGCTGCGAATATTCCAAGTGTTTCTTATTTGTGACTTGCCCAATCAAGCACTTCATGGAGATGCTAGTGAGATAAAATGGCTTTCTAATACCATACTCTTTGAAGGAAACTTGGAGGTGTAAACATATCGAGACTGAACTTGTCTACTTGAAAGTTTAGCGCATATAGCCACTCGATGTGCATCGAGACAGAGCAAAAAATGTCCAGCTCTCAATTTATATCAGAGAATAAATCATACGCAACAGTCCTGGGAGGCGTTGATATTTACGTTCGTCTGTTGAAAGATCGAAAAACGACTTTTAGGTCATCTTTGAGAAAAGTCCAATCTGATCACTTTAGATTTGTGAACGGTTTGCATGCAACATGCGATTGAATAAATCGGTCCTATATCAACCAAGTATGGAAACTTAGAAAGCTCTTTGTGGAATACTCGGTAGCCGAATGTCAAGATCTTGGATTGCAAAATTTTGACAATCAAGATCAACATATAGATGACCCATTAGATCTTTGGGATGACTGAATGAGAAGGTATATAAACGTTGGCACATCCAGTGACTTGATATCAGGGACATACCAAAAAGTCCAGATCACAATTTCTGTCGGGAATGATATGTACCAGAGACTCTCAAGACTTTTCACCTCGTGTTGTTCTTTCTAAACATCAAAAAATGCCGTGAAAGGTGTCTTTGAAGTTGAAGTAATCGAATCAGATCAATCCAAATTTGGGAATACTTTAGTTATGGTCTTTGTTTGTAGGAAGATACAATCGGAGATGAGCAAATTTTACAATGTCAAAGGGATCGATTCCAATGAAACTCCTTGCGCCGTGTTTGATATTCAAGTGTTAAGAATTAAGTAATTCGGATTAATGAGAGTCAACCCACTAATGTATAGATATTATCTGTGATATTTCGAGTAGGAGTGTATTGATGTGCTGATGTACTTCCCTCAAGAAGGATGATTCTGGTGCTAAACGATGTAGCGAACAATTCTGGATTGCTTTGGTTTGTTATCTTGAGCATAACACACGTCAACAAATTTACTCAAAGTGTTCTAGGTGATGAAGTGATCAGTACCCGAATTGTGGACCAGCTAAAACCTGAAAGCCACGCTCACCAAGCATTCGATAGCGAGATATCGAAACTACCTATCCATGATGCTCAACAATCCAAATGGTAAAAATTATGGGTTGAATTTTCAGGATTGTTCAGTCAAATTGTAAGAGTGATGGACACAGATTTTCTTGTGACAGATTGCTACTGGAACTCGGTGAAGTAGCCATCACAATCATTTTGTACAGCTTCGACTTCATTATTTTGAGTACAAATGATAAATTAATGTACTTGCATTATTGTTACTGCTGGATGGACATAAGAAATGCGGCAAAGCTGATCCTGATGCTGATCCTCCCAGTCACCATTTAGCTCGTATCGGTTGTATTTCTTACTCAGAGACCTTTCCACAACTCACCACTTCGATTCCCAACTCCATATTCCGTCCCTTCCGTCTCCCTTCAAAACTTCTCGTCTACAACCTTTTGATTGATCACTATCACGATGCGGCCTCCTGCCCTCAATCTTAAGAATTGTAGAATCAAGAAAGTTTTCACCAACAATATCAATGATGCCGATGCAGTGAGTCCTTGTTTCTTTTCATTCACTTCCTGAACCTCCTTCATCCTTTCATCCTTTCCAGTTTCACTTTCTCACTATTACTCTTTTGCTTCTCCAGAGCTATGCCTCAGGCAGCGAGCAAAGGTCTTTGGAGTTGGAATTCGGTGGTCTCTCCCCAGCTAGACTGGCGATGTTCAACCTCGAGGACCCTCTACCATCACCAATTTTGGAGCGCCCCCTGCGCATCAGAAGCCCTATCAGAAATGTTTTCTCTGAAGGATCCTCTGTCCTTCCTATGGTGAGTATTGTAGATGTATCCACTTATTGTTTTCAATCTTCTATTCACTTGCTGACTTATCTCTCTCCACTTTGCGTTTCCTCCTCCCTTTCTTCTTGGTACTCCGAATCATTCAAGACTCCCGACTCCTCTCGTATTGAATCACAAGCTTCTTCTCTCTACTATGGACCACCATTAGTTATGAACCCCGATGGTAGTGTCCAATCACCTCATCGAAAACCCGACCTAATCATCAAAGGCGGTATCAAGAAAGTTTGCATCACGGAACTTGCTTTAATAGACTTGGTGAGTGTTTCTAAATCGTGTTGATCATTCTTCTTGATTCCTGGAGCTTATCAGTTTCCACCGTGTTTTCCTACTTTGCATTATAGTACTTCGTCTTGCCCCCATTCGAGCCCCTCAAGAGAGTACTCTACACTATTCCTGAGGAGCCTGAGGAAGAAGAAATGGTTGAGTCTAAAGACAAAGGGAAGGCCTTGGCCAACGGTATGTTATTTGTTTGCTTTTTCATTCCGAAATTTCTTCCAATCAATTTAACAATCAGTAAGACTTTATTCTAAATCTTTTCCGTTTCTATTCACATTTCCTTTACCAGATGATGAAGACTTTGAAACAGTTCCGAACTTCATTGTCAAACCACGCTTGAAGCATCGCGGATTCGTGGTGGCTGATGGTCAAGATGTCGGAGAAGCTTTGCGACTTTGGGTAGGAAATGAAGAAAAGCCTGAGATTAAGACTGAAGTAGTAGATGAATGTCATGCAAACGATATTTCTTCCTCCTCTGAATATGGCAAATCATCTGTTGAATCCTCTATGTGGCGAAATACTTGGTAGATATGTTACGTAATTTTGGTTATGTTTATTGGAATTAGGAATTGTAAGGAATTAGGAAGTGGAATATATCTTTGTTTAATTGTGTTGAGATTATGGGAAGTATCATGAGGATGAACCACACCTTGCCTTCAAAGCGCCTTTGTTTGATCTTGATCACTCGTGAGGTCTGTCTTTGATTCATGGTCTTATCTGCCACCTTGACCCTGGTTGCCCTATTTGAGATCTTTTGTCCATTGTATTGAGGTGAATATCAAAGTTCTGTTGATAATCATTTTAGATGAGTGTTTTGCTACAATGTTTCTAAGAGTGGTACATATTGCTTTTGTGAAAAATTGGTACTCTGTCTCTTTTGAAGAGCATGTCATGAAGGAAGACAACTTCTGGTATTCCAGGTTTCTGAGTACAAGTATTTCAAGTTCAACTATATCAGAAGGCATGTTTTTTTGGCCATCATGATACTCAATGACACTCAGTTGTAATTCTTGATTTCTTTGCAATACAACACCATATCTCCGAGTATTCATGTCTGGTAGAAAGATCATCGAGTGCTGTCTTTCACACCAGGCTTTGTCTTCACACTAGCACAAATAATCAAAGAGAATCAAAAAGCAAAGACTCTCGATGATGTGAAGTATGATTCAACTGTTAGTTGGAACTTGGGATGCAGAAAAGCAATGAGGTGTAAATTTTGGGTCAAAAAAGGGGTAGGAGAATTTTACACAGGCCGCTTTGCACAGGCTGACCCTGTGTAAAGTGAGGTCTGTGTAAAATTCGAAAACGGGGCCTGTGTTTTTGATTTTTATACATATTTTGAAAATTTGTTGTCCGTGTAAATTATTCCGGTGTGAAAGTTCCGGTGTAATACTAAGTGAACCCAGCGTGACATTGAATTTTACACCGGAACTTTTACACAGAAAGTTCCTGTGTAATAAGCTACAGTGTAAATACCGGGGACCCGACGCCTAGGTTGAATTTTGCACCGGGCCGGGTCACACAGGCCCCTTGTGGTGTAAAAGTACCCAGTGTCAAAATCACTTCGAGTGTACCACTCTACAATTTTACACCGAAAGCATCTATTACTTTACACCGCACAGGTTTCATCGAACCATGGAGGTTGATTCCCATGAAGACAAACATCCGAAGCAGGGTTGAATGGCCCACATATTGGGAACCAAACACCAGATAAGAAGAAATCAAAGCATGATTAAACTTCTTTGATATCTGAATAAAGTTCGACAATATCAATACCCTCACATCCGTGAGACCGGAGAAGGATGTGACGTGAAGTTGATTCCTCTTCGATCAACTCCACTTCATCTTCACCATATAGGAGCGCGCTATAATTCCAAAGACGGATTAATCATCGTTCAAAGTCTTGAATTGGTTCCAATTCGGGGACGTTTAGATTGATTATTTCTTCGAAGATGGGACACGCCGCATCTCGAGATGATGGTGGAATTATCATTCCCAAAGGGAGAGAAACCCCAATACCAGAACCTCATGAAAATATACTGTCTCCGTTGGATTTTTGCAAAGATCCAAACATTTTTCCTTATCGCATTGAAGATTTTAATTTCTCTATGTCTTATAATTTGTCACACTTGATACCACAATACTACCGTACCTAATTGCAATATCCAAAGTCACCACCTCGTTTTTCAATGATTGAAATATCGTCTTCCTCTTCTAGAGTAGAGTCTTTAGGAAGCCAGTCCACCGGTAATTCCACGACGGCAAAAGAGACAGCTGATACACGCCGCTCTAATCTACAATTACCTAACAACAAGTCCATCTACAAAACGTTTATTGATCATGGGACAGAATTCGACAAAGAAGATTATCCCACCCATCCAAATGGCGAAACAGTATATGTAAATGAACCTGAGCATTGAGCCTCCAACTTTTGCTATGTTGCTTGGACTCACACGATGCGTACCGAAACCACAAAGAAGAAAGACTGGATTACTAGAAGATACTACTGTTTGGGTGTTATGTAGTGCTCTGAAGAAGGTTGTCCATTTGGTGGTTCACCCCCAACTGGACCCAAAAAACTTGCAGAGGTTTCAGATGGGTGAGGACCGTTGCCTTGCGTTGATTCCTTTCTATCCATGTTATTGATATCCCTTTCTTTTAAAAAAAATGCAATCAATATTTGCAAAAGACTCAAAACGTGCCCTATATCAGCATGTGAAGGCTATCAAGTGCACATATCATGTGACGCCAAATGTCAAATTGACACGGAATTAGATGAACAAGGAGTAGAGCAATGGGGATTACTCCGCCATCAAGGTATTCATTGACATGATTGGGCTGAGGTCAAGAAGGCTGATCCCATATCCAAAGAGAAGCTGAAGGAAAGGGTGATCAACGACACCAAAACCGGACCCTTAGGTTTGAAGGTACATGGTCTCATTGCTTTCATTCCTGTCGGACAAACACTGACTTCCAATTGACACAACTCTCTAGGTGGGACGCGTCCATGTTGGTAAAGAGCTGATTACCTCAGTCATTGATTTGCATTCATCTTTTTGTCAGGGTGGCTACCTTAAAAAGGTCACTGTTAAGGTCTAGTACTTACACAGTAGGTTCCTGACTACGTATTCCTCTGGGTATGTGGAATACACAAGATCGTGTTAATTACCTAACACGAATAATACACGGGTTATTAGTATACCAATTAGATTATGACTAGTATTAGTCTTGGTTTAAAGAAATCCACGGGCCTACTGTGGAAACAGTAGAGGATGGTCAATCCTAGACCCGGGTTTTATATCTAAAGCGTGAAGCTTAGATTTGCCTGCTATTAGAAATAGACAGGGATCTCGGCCAACTATACGTTGCGAGAACTGCGGTATTGACCAAATAGACTAAACTTACTCGGGATCTAGTAAGAAAAGGATGTCTTGACGAAAGAACTGAATCTGGAATGATTAAAGGCTTAGAGCTGGATATCGAAGCAGGGTAGCTAACTAGTTAACTACGGTGTATCAAGCGAGAAAAGAAATTATCAATATATGAGTAACTGATCCGCTAATCTGAATAAAAGAGTTGTTCGTACGTTTATTTTACGATAATTCGAGATGATAGAAATCTGTTTTAGGGAACTACTTTAAGAAGTGGAACAAAGGAAGGGTTAGAGTTTTAAAGTAAGTAACTATAAATTTCTAATGGTTCATTTGCTGGACTTTTGAAAGAGAGCACTAACTGTTTCTTTAATCTAGAAAGGTAAAATTCGATGCCCTTCTTCTCGTTCGCGCAAATAGGGACTTCTTATAGTTTTTCCTCGATAAGATTGGGCTCTGTGAAGATTTAGCTAGTATCTAGTTCTCCGTCCGTGATAGGTAAGTTTTACGTAAATTCTTTATAGACTAAAGGTTTGACTTTTACGTGGTTCTCGTAATTTTCTTATTCTGATTATATTGCCAGTTAACTCTCCTTGATCTAGTTTGTTTACGTAGTGGGCTACTCTTTGGTCCTTCCGGGTCTTTACTTGCTGTTTTCTCCTCCCGAGTACGTTATCATAATCTTGGTAAGTGATATCTTAATTCATTCTTATTTCTATTTCGTTTCTTGTTGACACTTCTTTTCTTTAGTTCCTTTTAATATTCTCTCCTTAGTCAAAGAAATATATATGTGTGTCTTCGATATATTCTCTTGGAGATTTCTTTAGTATTTGTGTTAGTTTTCTAGTAGACCTTTGAGACTAGGTCGTTTAAGATGTTATTATTATTTTTTGTTTTTATTATTTTATTTTGAATCTTTGAGACTGGATTCTTATGTTGTAATTTTGTTGAGAGAATTTCTCTTAACTGGTGTATGATTATTAAAATGAAATGTGATGGTATGATTTTGAGAAGTTCTTTTGGTGATTTCTCAGCTAGAAACACTCGAGGACTGACAATGACCAACTCTTGACACCCCGAAGGCGGTGACAAATGGCTCACTACCTTCATGGACTGGTCAAGGTCAGATTGGTCAAATTTAACATATCTGACACATTTAACCTGTCTAACAATATGTTTTGTCTTTCAGGAAGGGCCTGACGATTGTATCTTCATCTGTGGCTGGCGAAAATGCCCACGTATTGTTTCAGACCAAATGGATGCAAGACGTGACGATAGAACCAGACGAGAGATCCGATACCTATACCGGCGGCCTTCTATCCGATGTCACGTATCGTTTTTTCAAGATAGGCTACTTAATGACAACTTCAAAATAATGTGAGACCCTCAAGAGATGGGTACCTGTTCTGTTTTCCTGGCTGGGTGGTCTTCAGGCCAAACATTATAAGATTCATTTCACAATTTTGCTTCAACAAATCCAGAAAACATCAATGTCCGACAAGAACAAGGGAATGATGGTAGAGCAAGTTGTGGATTTTTCATATGCTCGGAAGATCGGCTTTCAAGACGCATACATGGAAGTATTCAATTGTAATGATAAAGATGTAGCATTATCGAAATTACATGGTTGTAAGTGGCACTACCTGCAGGCAGTTGCTCGAAATCAAAAAAACGGGAAAATTGTTAAAGCGAAACAGGTGGTGAGTAATTCTTCTGTTATGAATTGTTGACTTGATGAATGGTAGTGCTGATTAGAGGCTATGTTTTTGGTTTGCAGGGTACTTGGGAGAAGAAGTGCAAGGCCTTACTTCAACCAGATGGCCCTGGGGTGGATGACCTTGACACGCGGTTCGAGGAATTACGACGATTGTTCCCTCTAGCCAAGAGATGGATTGAATGGTGGAGCACAGCCGACGTCCAAGCCATGCTATTCCCTGCGCGGAAAAGGATGCCTCTGGACGACCCACCCTTGCCTGGAGAAGACAGTGAGGACGAGATCATGGAACCAGCAGGACCACGACGTCGTGCGGATCTACCTTCGACTACAAATGGCTAGGAAAGTATGCATAGGGTATATTACACTTTGTGGTGCGTACTCTTTCCTTCACCTTCACCTTTTGATTAAAGTCAGTTACTGATAATCATGAAAGCAGTGAAGGAAAATGTGGAATCATACCGGGAATCATTCACCTCATTGCTTTCGCGCAGTGTTTGGAAAAAGATTACCAGCAAGTCAAGAAAGGTGTTGCTATAGCTTACGGTGGACACGCGCAAACCACTTGGCAAGAAGTGGTGAAGGCCATTGGAATGGCGCCACCTACAAAACGTCGATACACTCGCAACGACGGTCGCGCGCCGGATACCACCGATGAATTGCTTGAACCTACCAAAGGAAAGAAGAAGAAAGCAAAATCCAGTAAACCTGGCCAACCAATTGGCTCGCAGAACATCAACCGAACTGCCCTCACGACTTATTAATCTTACACCGCTGGGACTACCAAAGGCGACAAGAACAGGTGTTGGCAGTCAGCAACCCTCGAGTCCCTTTACGCAATTTTTGGACCGTGTTGGAGTAAGTATCTGACCGTCAACAGCACTAATGTGGTCAATGTAGTTGCTCAACATGTCACGGCACATTGCAATTCCAAGATCTCTGGAGAAAGTCGTGGCCAAAGCACCAAAAGATGGCAGCAACTAATTCACGAAGCTTTGCAAGAAAAATCGCCTTCTTATCCTTTTGATGTTTTCTGCTCCGCGGACGGCTTTATGGAGATCTTACTGGGCGATGTTAAAGACAATCTTTTGACTATGAAACCCCTCTTCGAATACAACAAGGTCAAAACTATCTCATGTCTTCGCAATCCAGAACACGGACGAGTTCATCACCAACAGTGCACCGTCATTGCGTTGACGCCAAACATGTTTACCTCCGCGGACATTCCATACTCAGATGTTTCAACCTTTATAAACTCAATGATGTCTGAAGGATGTACAACCGAAGGAACCTTGTGCGATCAATGTCACCCTCACACGGAGAGAACTTCAAAACCAGTCAAAGATCCATCCTTTTACGAAATCAATCATCGAATGGAGATTGATCCCGAAACCGCTCCATTACATCTGTATTTTTTCTTGGATGGTGTTGCTGGATTAGCTCCCGAAGAGCGCCAAGCGTACCAGGGCGACACCAATTGGCCAGCTCGAATTGAACTCAACGGTGTGGAATACGTGATGGTTTCGCGTGGATATTGGGCCCATTCCCATTATTGGTGTAAGGTGGTCAGGTGTATTGAAGGGATTCTTGGGGTTTGGCTTTACAATGAGCACGAGAATGCTGGAATAGCTCAGCTTGAAGGGACTGATGTTTCCAGCATAGCTGGCTGTTCTGAGCATACCAGCTGGTTGTTTTACTCATGCATGCCGTGTGAAGACGAAACTTCACATATCAAATCATCTATCCTTTCACTTATGAAGGTCTTCCATAAGAATCACACGACTATCACCTTTTCCATGCCGACTCGTCGATTTCCTTTTGGAGGGGGTCTTCCCGAACCTGACAAAAGTGACCAATTAGAAAGGCCAGACCTCAAGATTAAGGAAGAAGACAACATCATTGACGATTCTCACAATGATGATGTTGATGTAGAGTATGATTTGCAATCACAAATGTCTCACCCGGAAGAATTGGATCAGGAGCCTTTCGCCATGATGACAGCAGAAGCAACCAAGGCGAAACAGGGTTAGTATGATTTATTAATACATTTATTAATAATAGTATTTGCTAATCGCTTGTATGTGCATCACAGTGACCAGAATACGGAAGGCGAAGTCTACAGTTAAACATGTGGCGAAGTCTACAGTTAAACATGTGGAAACACAAGCAGAAATCGTTGTGGCCGAAAAGATATCTTCTAAAGGTGCGTCGTCTATCTCTTAATGTATAAAAATAGTTAGGGGCTTTCTGCTGATTCGTTGTCGATCAGCAGGACGTAAGAAAGCAAAGTCTCCTAAGAAAACAAAGTGGAAAGGTTGGGTGATTGTTGAAGACGGTGAGGAGGAGGATGCCGCCAATGTGGATGAACTCAAAGTAGATGATCCCGTCGAGGCTACCCAAGATGCTGATGAGGTGGGTGTACAAACCAGAGTGAAGCGTCAACGACGCAAGTGATGCGATGTTGGATATGTTCCTTCCAATCCTCTTTTTTCTTATCAATGATTTTTATTTTCTCTTTTCTCATATTTTCTTTGGCAGAATCATTTACCATGATTTATAGTCGTTGTTATCCTTGAACATCAGTTGGATAACAAAGACAATATTTGTTTTTTTTGCGTTTTAGTATGTTTCTTGAAAGTCAGTGTTAAATGGTGTTTGGGACGGTGTAAAATTGCAATTTGTAGGCTATGGAATGCATTTTTACACTGTGATTTTTTACACTGGAATGCACGGTGTAAATTGAGTCTGTGTTAAATTGGACATTTGTGGAGGATTCTTGATTTTTGCACAGAGACTTTTACACCGGGAGTTTCGGTGTAAAAAATTCCTGTGTAAAATTCAATACCATGCTGGGTCTGGTTATTCTTACACCGGAATTTTAACACAGGGATGTTTTACACGGACGAAAAAAAATCAAAAGAAGTATAAAAATCTAAAACACTGGGCCCTTTTTCGAATTTTACACTGTGCCCCCTTTACACCGGAGTGGGCGGTGTAAAGTGCACTGTGTAAAATTCCACCCCCCCGTCAAAAAAGGCATAAACTCCCAATACCCTCAAATATTAGCCACACTGACATTCAAGTCCTTGGTCAGTTTGAAGAATGATTTGTTCTGTTTGTGGTGATCGCACAATTCTCATCAGCGCTCATTTTTCATGCTACCTACACATCTATTTCACCATATTCAAAGCAAAACGTCTGTAACCAAACGTCGATGTGCCATCTCGTGGCTCGAAGGGTGGATGTTTCGCATTGTACTTCCAATCGCTTTCCAGAAAGCCCACGATTACCCGCATCCAACGCATGACCTCTCACTACCAAAGCGATATGGCTTTTGTTTTACCTGACCACAGCTGGCCTTCAGGGTAAAAAGGGGTTTTGTGCTTCCCGGTCTGCTTCCCGGAGACCGATTGTCAAGCGACTTAACTCCTCCACATATGCTTTGCTCCTGAAATGTATATTTCGCGCTCTAGTCGCATACATGTTGAATAATGCATTTAGTCGCGCTACCGAAAAATAGCACTGATGCTTTGAGCTTAGTTGGAAGGAGCGAGCACAAGCACTCGTCTTGGATGCAATCAAAGTGAGGACGTCCCAAGATTGGCGTGATCGACTCGAAACTGTTGATCACATCATGGCCTCAAGATTGGATGTCGCAGGGAGAATAGTCCGTCTCAAGCATGACTTGCACACTCAATCCCTTTATGGAAATACCATTGCAACCTTCGGAAGAGGCTTAAAGGCATAAAAACATCTGTACCGACTGTAGGTTTCCAGTATCAGAAGTACAGGGCCTCTAGCCACTCGATGTCAGGGGGATCTGGAGTCATCACAAGGATATCCAGTTCCCGATTACTGACTGATATGAGAGGGACTCTATAGAGTCTAGATTGTCATTTCGTGCGTCTTAAGATCACAAAATGACGTGTGAGACGTCTCTGAAAGCATCAAAACAGATTTTAGATGGGCAAAAGCTTTCATCTAACATTTGTTTGAAAACCTTTTTGACCCCAGACCAAAAAAAAGACTGGATACTGACTTTGTTAACCGAATTTCTGAAAACGACGTGCCAAAGGAGCTGCCGACGATATGTTTGATAGCCAAGGGTTTGAAATCTTTGGACTGCTAATCAATCGCGGCCAAAGTCTTGATTGATTGACAAAATTTTAGGGTCATCAAACCAAGATACAAGACTGGAGGCAGCTCGTGTCAAGAACAGGATTCTGGTGTTCGACAATATAGCAAACATTTCTTGATTGCTTCTGTTTTCTTATTTTGAGTATAATGAATGTAAACAGATATAGTCAAAGTACTCTATGTGATGACGTGATCAGTACCCAAATTGTGGGCAAGCTAAAGAGCTGAAAGCCACGCTCACCAAACATTCATTAGGCATATATTGAAGCTACGAATCCTTGATGCTCAACAATTCAAGGGATTGGAATTATGGGTTGTATTTTCGGGATCATTCAGTAGAATTGTAAGGGTGAAGGGCACATACTTTGTTTTCACAAATTAATGCTGAAAATTGGTGAAGTCGCCAGCACGATCATTTTTGTACAGGTTCTACTTCATTATTACGAGTACACCGGATAAAATAATGTACTTGCATTATTTTTTAATGTTAATGCTGGATAACAATAAGAAATGCGGCAAAGCTGATCCTGATGCTGATCGTCCCAGTCATTATTTAACTCTTATTGATTGTATTTCTTACTCAGAGACCTTGCCACAACTCACCACTTCGATTCCCAACTCCATATTCCGTCCCTTCCATCTCTCTTCAACACTTCCCATCCACAACCTTTTGATTGATCATTATCACGATGCGTCCTCCGGCTCTCAATCTTAAGAATTGTAGAATCAAAAAAGTGTTCACCAACCATATCAATGATGCGGATGCAGTGAGTTCTTCTTTCTTTTCATTCACTTCCTGAACCCCTTTCATCCTTTCATCATTTCCAGTTTCACTTTCTCACTCTTATTCGTTTGCTTCTCCTTCTCCAGAGCTGCGCCTCAGGCAGCGAGCAAAGCTCTTTGGAGTTAGAATTTGGTGGTCTCTCCCCAGCTAGACTGGCGATGTTCAACCTTGAGGACCCTCTACCATCACCAATCTTGGAGCGCCCCCTGCGCATCAGAAGCTCTATCAGAAATGCTTTCTCCGAAGGATTTGCCGTCCTTCCTATGGTGAGTATTGTAGATGTATCCACTTATCATTCTCAATTTTCTATTCACTTGCTGACTCTCTCCACTTTGCGTTTCCTCTTGCTTTTCTTCTTGGTACTCCGAATCATTCAAGACTCCTGCCTCCTCTCGTATTGAATCACAAGCTTCTTCTCTCTACTATGGACCACCATTAGTTATGAACCCCGATGGTAGTGTCCAATCACCTCATCGAAAACCCGACCTAATCATCAAAGGCGGTATCAAGAAAGTTTGCATCACGGAACTTGATTTAATAGACTTGGTGAGTGTTTCTAAATTGTGTTTATCATTCTTCTTGATTCCCTGGCGCTCATCAGTTTCCACCGTGTTTTCCTACTTTGCATTATAGTACTTCGTCTTGCCCCCATTCGAGCCCCTCAAGAGAGTACTCTACACTATTCCTGAGGAGCCTGAGGAAGAAGAAATGGTTGAGTCTAAAGGAAAAGGGAAGGCCTTGGCCAACGGTATGTTATTTGTTTACTTTTTCATTCCGAAATTTCTTCCAATCAATTTAACAATCAGTAAGACTTTATTCTAAATCTTTTTCTTTTTCTGTTCACATTTACCTCACCAGATGATGCAGACTTTGAAACAGTTCCAAGTTTCATTGTCAAACCACGCTTGAAGCATCGTGGATTCGTGGTGGCCGATGGTCAAGATGTTGGAGAAGCTTTGCGACTTTGGGTTGGAAATGAAGGAAAGCCTGAGATTAAGACTGAAGTAGTAGATGAATCACATGCGAACAATATTTCTTACTCTTCTGAATATGGCGAATCATCTGTTGAATCCTCTATGTGGCGAAATACTTGGTAGATATGTTACGTAATTTTGGTTATGTTTATTGGAATTAGGAATTGGAATATATATTTTTATAATCGTATCATATTTTTATATCATGATGATGAACGTGACCTTGCTTTCGAAGTTCCATTTTGCCATCCTCTTGAGGTCCCTGGTGAAGTCGTGGTCTTCCCCCGTCATTACCTTTTGAGATTAGATACCTTATTTGAGATTGTTGTCCCATTCCATAAAGATAGTGATCATAGCCTTTGATCTACTGTTTAAGAGATTCTTTTTGACATGTATAGTAAGTTTGACTTTTGCACAGTCGGGCAGCTGAGAAGTTTTCCTGGTAAATTGCACCCCTCACCTCAGACTTTTTCCAAGGATACCGCCTTCGGTGCTTCCTTTATCAAAGCCCTTCACTTTGCCTCTGTTCAAAGAAGTGTGTACTTCACTTCATCGCCCTCCTAGCGCGCCTGTAGATATACAAATCTCCAAGTGAGAGTGATTCTAAAGTTGTTGACTAAATAAGCTCGAGAATTGCTCCCAAAGCGGCTCACTCTGATTAAGCGCCCTGCCTCTAATCACTGATGTAGCGTGCGCTATGAGCATAGTGACTTTCCTTTCTCCAACCCATCAGCTCAGCTAATTGAGGAATGGGATTTGTAACCCGGTCAGGAGTCTACATATTCGTGGTCTTCAGAATACCATTTCTCATCTTTTTGGTCAGATATAGATACAGATTAATGAGCGATACGATTGTTTGATCTGATCATATCTTTAGAATAGTTTGGTAAGACCAATATATATATACCCAAAATTCAAGAACACAACAAAGATGCTAACAAACAATCACGAAGTTCAGACTACAAAAGAGTGACGAAAAGACGATTACTGAAGTTCTATAAAGAGTCCGATGAAGTAAGTACAAGCTTATATGTTGAAAAACGAAGGTTTGAAAGTGCTGATTACTCAAAGGTAAGTTTTTTGGTTTCATTTAAGGTGAGAAAGTTCAAGATTTCCTTTACTCTTTGGATGAATCGAGGACTTGGTCATCTCAGTAGTCTTGAACTTACCCCTATTTCATTTTTAGTCCCCGAAAGGAATCATCACTTTGGAGTTTCGGGTTGTTCATGATGCTGAGCCTGAACTAATGCATCAGGTCACAAATACCAAAGGTGAAGTTTAACCAATAATTGGCCCCTAATGATTGAGAATTTTCAACTCCTCTACCCTTGCTTCCACAGCTTTGCTTAAGCTATCTTTGGAAAACTGAGTTTTTAATAACCACCTTGAACCTTCAGCGTACTCCTGGTAAAAGTTTAAAATTCGTTGATCATCTGATTTCCTAATCGAACCTTTTCCTAAAGACCCAGTGTTCTCCAAAAATCGAGAACCAGAAACTCGTGCGAAACTCTAAAAAGGTTAATAAAACTTCAGCTCATTGATAATTCTTCAGACTTTTTTCTAGGTTTCCTTTGATTGCTTACCGATATATCATCTAAATCTTTGGATAATTCTTGGATCTTGACTAAGCTATCTTTATCCAACATTTTAACCGTGTGACGTAAGAAGAGGGCAATGTTTGGGTCTGTGAATTTTGAATCTGTGCTTAAAGCTTTAAACGGTTCTAGGAACTTGATGTAACCTCCTATATACAAGACAAAACCAGAACCAAAAGAGTCAAAACCTATAATCAAATGGGTATTGATATATGTAAGGAAACGAGTTGAAGAATTCTACTGACCATTTTCCCATTTTTGAGTGCTCTGAATAACACTAGGAGTGATAAAATCAGCCTTTAAATTAGAATGACTTTCAATATAAGTTTTTATATTATTTAATCTTTCAAGACTTTGTTCATTTGTCCATTGAGGGTTCCAATCCGATAAAGCTTTTAACATTCCTTCAAATTTGAATTTCGCTTGGTTTTCTAAACTCAAAAGTAGTTGCCAATCTACTGCGCTCTCCCTTGCTCGTTGATGAAAACCTTTGATGGATACCTCAGTAATTTTTTGTTTTTTGTTTCCTAGTGCCACAAATTTTAAAAATTTCTTGACATTTGTTCTTTCTTCCATTGCTGGAACTGATATACCTAGACTAATAAATTCTCTCTGTGGAGCTGTGCTAGTGAAATCTTTATATTAAGAAACCAGCATGAGTATATCAGCACTCAGACTAAAAGTTAAACCAACTCTTTGTGATTGATTTGATTACAAAACCAAACTTACAATCTGAACCTCCGCTACCTTTTTGAAGATATTTGGCGAGTAGGCCGGGGCTCAATTGTTCCTTGACTGTGGTGAGTGAGCCAAGTTCCTTCGTAGCTCCATTTGAAAAAAGCTCCAGAACCTTTTCTGTGTTTAGCGGCCTATAAAGATCAATTTAGTCAGTGATCGAATGGCGGTTATGATTAAAGACTCTAAATCCTCACGCATAACCCTCTGGGACTACTATTTTCCTAACCTTGGTGGCAGGAGCTTCATTGGTTTCTGTTAAGAAATCGGCTCCCCAAGGTCTTTTCCTTGGACTTTTCGGTGATTGAGTCCGTCTACCTTGCCAATACTGACGATTTTCTCTGAGCTCATCAGGTGTGCCAAACTCTCCTCTGATCTCTGAGAGAGTATCGATTGATGAGCGCGGGGTAGATTCATCTTCAGTGGTCGCAGGGGAATGATGAAACTTATTTAAAGAAGATGTTCTAGATTCTTGAGTGGCTATCGAGAACCTAGGTGAAGGATCAGTTGAAGTGAGGATTTCTTTGTTAATCAGATTATCTTTGAAAGATGGAGATTTTCGAAAGTTTTCAAAAGGTGTAGTATCAGATAAAACTTCATGACTTGATTGAGAACTTTGAGGTATACTGATTGGTTTCATAATTGATTCTTGACGATTTCCTTGATGTTCAGATATCATCATTAAAGTTTCAGCAGCTTCATGAGTATCAGGTTCAACTCCTAATTTTGTAACACCAACCAGATCATGAGCAAGGTTTCCATAACATGTAGATATGAATGAATGAAGTATTAAAAATAAATGAATGTGCATGGTGTTTGTTTTGTTTTTGAAGGAAGTTTCAAAATCCAATTCGCGAGATGAAGAAGGAGTGTAGAAAAAAAATTGAAAGGTAAAAGTAAATATAAACAGTCAATCAAACACGAATTTCTTGGGTTAAAGATAATCTGATTCAAGTTTCTAGTATGATTGACGTCGTTAACACCATTGGCTCCTTTAATTGTAGGATGACTTGATTCATATCGATGAAATCTCCCTTCGACCTCATGCACGCAAGGTTGAAGACTGCGTTGCTTTGAGACAAGAAGTGAATGGAAGTGAATTTCCCCAAGAGGTCTCCTAACCCTTCATGAACCACTTTAAAACCAAAAGGGATCGCCTAGGTCGACTGAAGAGTAGAAGATAACCTCCATCCTTTCTCTAACTCGACTTTGAAACATCCCCACGCACTCGAGTTGAAACTGCAGTGGTTTCATCGTTCTAGATACCGATTGACCCAGTAAAACTTTAATAAATCTTCAACAAGTCAGACTGATCAACTTCTTGATAAATCTTGAACACTTCTTTTCGTATGTTTGTAAATTGCAACTTATTTCTTCACGCGACTTTGGTAAAGCTACTTGAAATAAACAAGAACTTGATCTGTCAAATCAAAACTTTGTCAACTTATCCTTGACTGCCCAAGTTTCAATAAAGCAATCAAATGTTTTTTCCAATGCGAGTAATCTCTCTGATCCAAGAAATCAGAATCATTGGAGATGAAGATAAATAGTGACAGTACTCTCAACAAAATGAAAGGAGAATATGGTAAAATGGAAAAATACCAACATACTCTGTTAACATAACCAGAAAACAATCTAATTGAAATATAAACCAAAAAAATGAAATGAAATCCTATTCAAGAAAAAACCACCACCATTTGCATTTCAACATTTCATTCAAAAACCCTCTGAGTCTAACCAATCAATCAATTAAAAAACCAAACAGATTCAAAAACAAACAAACCCAATTCCTCAAAACCCAATTCTAAACTTCCAAAAAAAAACTACATCTACATCTACATCTACATACATAACTAAATATTACTTAAACTAATTCTTCTTTATATACAACACACCAACAAAATCTCTTGATCAAAAACTAAAGAAACCCATATATTTTGATTTTAATACACCAAATAGTCATTTTTTTCTTTCTGAGGATATATATATATAAATATGAATAAAATACCAAGATATACAAATACGAAGAACCCAAAGCGAGAAAACCACCCCAAAGATCAAATGTACAAGATTTTACAAAAAAAACAAAGTGACACAGATCATAAAGAACCTCGTCCAAAATTTCAATTTATTTATTCAAAAAAAAGCCAAGTCAATTCAAAAACCTAAATCCAAAAACCCAATCCTATTCAAAAAAACCATAAACCAAAAACCCTTCAAACAAAAAAGTACAAAAAAAGTGCATACCAAAAAACCCCAACTTCAACTCCAACTTCAAAAAGAACCAAAAAAAAAAGACTTCCATATGTTTTTAATCTTTTCATTCTTTCACTCAAACTTCATCCCTTCATCCTTCCACGATTTCTTTAATTTGACTTTTAATAAATAAAGAAGCAAACATCAATGGATGACCTACTTCATCTACCAAAGGTAAATGTCTATACCCTACAAAAAAATCAACCATCAAACTTTTGTCAATTTGATAATTCAAATAAATAAAACATCATTAATCTCAATGAATGGAATGGATCAAACAAACCAGGTTGAAGTGAATCTAATCCAATCGAAATCCTACCAAGTATCTCATCATTCTCTCCAAGTTGATCATCACAAACTAATAATCTTAAAAAACTTAATGATAACATTCCTCCTTGTACATCAAATGGGATTTTGAACTTTTCCTAATCAAAACAAAAAAAAGACATTTTCAAAACAAAAAAAAAGACATTTTTTTTGTGGAATTAGGATTTTCAACAAAAACAAAAAAGTCAGTAAGAAACCATTGTGTCATAAAACAAAAAACCCCACTTACATTGAAAATCGGATTCAATCCGTTCCTCCTAAAATCAACCAAAACCAAAGCAAACCAAAACCAAAAGATCAACCAAAATGTAAACCCAAAAAGAAAAAAGAAAGAGCAAAAAAAGAAAAAAAAGAAAGAAAAATAAAAGAAAGACTGACTTCACCACTTTAGTTTTCCGTTTCATAGAACTAGGGATTTGATTATTCTGACAAGAATGACTAATAAGCTGAACTTCCACTACCGAATCAGGTCCATTCTCATCTTCTAAAGCACCAGAACACCTAGGTAACTGTTGAGCAGAAATTATCTATCATCCCCGCCCAAAAAAAGCAAAAACAATAAGTCAATCGATCTCAACTTATCAATTTTTTAAAAAAAACTTTTCAATACCTCAATCTCAAGTTCATACTTATGTATCCTAATCGCTGCATCTTTTTCTTTTCCTTTGATTCTCAAAACCTCAGGTTTCAAAACATATCCAGCTCTTCCGTTCTTCAAATTAAACATTGCCTGATTCAATTCCATTCCTAAATCTAAATGAAACCAAGAAACCAAGAAACCAAAAAACCAAAATCAATCAAATCCCCACCTTTCAAAAAAACAAAAAAAAACAGAAAAAGAAAAAGAAGAAGAATCATACCAAACGTTTGCCAATTAAAAGCCACTAATTGAATTCCAAGTCCCCAAAACCGATGAGGCAAAAAGTTTCCACTAAACACTCTAGTAGGAGCAGGATAAGCTCTAGTAAGATGAGACCGAGTATGACCAATCAAATCTGTCGATCCACTCTTCAAAAACTTATTCACAGCTCTTTCACTCAACGAAACACAATCTTCTAATTCATACTTGGTAATCTTATTGAAACCTCTAGCTTTGACTCCGATAGTATAAACTGCTATATCTGAAAGCGTATGGGTGATCGGTTCACTTGGTATCTTTTTCATACTTTGACTTGGTAAAGGGGTTGAAGTGAGTTGTGAAGAAACTGTCAAGGTTTCGAATGGGATCGAATCGAGTGTTGAAGGTTGTGGTGAGATGACTTTAGTTGAGATTCGTTTAAATCGATGACCCAATCGACTAGACGCATTTGAAAACACTTTAAAAGAATTCGTAGTAGATCCAAGCACCAAGATTTTCATTTCAGACCTCTCAATTCTTGGTAGGAAACATAGATAGGCTTTTGTGGGATTTCGGACAAATGGTTTCTGAGGATCAAAATTGAAACGAAGGAAAGAATCAGGAAAGGGATGACTCACTGCGCTTGAGATCTGAATCTGAACTGGTAGATGATCCCGATGTAGTAGTAGTAGTAGCAGTAGCAGAAACAGGTTGATCAGCTTCAGATGAGAGCCCAGGTGATAGGTCAGATGAATTAAGAGCCAAAGTTGGTTTTTTAGCCTATTGATTGAGAAAGTGAATCAAATATCAACATCTTGAAAAAAAAAGCAACAAGAATGAAAAAATCTGACCAACCTTAATCAAGATCCTATACATCAATTGTTGAGGACTAGGTAAGATCCCCACATCCACTCCATCTAACCTTTGATCCACTAAAGCATCACCCAAATGAATCTTTAACAATTCAGCCAATCGATCTTGTTGTACTGGTTGACAATGTACTTCTAATGATAAGATAAGTGGATAAGGTGTAGCAGCAAATGCGTATTTTGAGATCGCCTTGAGTGCTTCTGAAACTAATAACTTGCTCGTTAATGTACGACCATGGTATATTACAGGTTCGCCTGAATCTCCATCCCAGCAATCAACTGTGAAAAATAAGAGCGTTAGTAGTCCGTAGGATCTATACTAAATGCACTCATTACCCACGTTCAACGCTCCGACAACCTTCTTGTAACGCTCGGATATAACCCTCAACCGTACTCTCACCCTTGAGTTGATTTCCCACCAAATAAGTCTATCAAGAATCGTTTGTTAGGCTTTTCAAAAAAACTGAATGAGATTTTCTAAAGATATTTGATAACTTACATTATGTGAACTTGAGATAAAGTAGTCACAAATCGGATGAGTCATGTCTTGACAAACCCGAAGGTGTGCCTCATTGGTAGGTGAGTTATCAGATGATTGAAGAAAGCTATTGAATGATTCGATATTCATTAACTTTGAAGGGATAGGTAACTCAGGATTAGGATTCGAAACCGATTCATCGGGTTCATCTAGAAACTTGGAGTAAATCGATTGTAAGCTAGATGTTGATAATGGAGACTGATGATGAAAGAATAAGATTCAAAATAAAACATCAGTTCAAGAATTAGGACGATTGAGGAAAAGCATCGGGTGAATGTAAAGTGACCAACACGTTGAACGGTCTGCATGAATGTAATGAAGTCTTCAACACTCATGGTCTCTTTACCAGACGTGATGTTTTGAAAGATCTCATCAAGATCTGTACGTCTTTTAACGAGTTTAATAAACTGTTGGAATCCCGAAAAGTCCAAATAACCTTTCTGTTCTGAATCTGCCATCTAAACTCATCAGATTAAAATCAAATCAGTGATAAGTTATAAAATCATTCAAAAAGAAGAAAAACTGATCATTACATTGAAATTCGTCCTGATAGATGATTCTGGGATTGAGATATTTAATCTTTTACACAATTCAACGGTTTCTTTGAAGTTCAATTTTGGATCTGAGTTGGCATTAGCCTTTTGAAAATAATCAAGAATCGAAGTTGAATAAACAAAGTTAAAATCCAAAAAAAAAGTCAACAAAACCAAATCTAAACCCAGCAAATCTCAATCTATCTATCTCAAAGAAACCCAACCAAACTCCTCTCAAGAACATACCTCAATCCAATGTTGTTTAAGCCAATAAGCCTGACGTTTACGTATATGATTCAATCCACCCAACAATTCTCTTCTAAACTCCAAAATCTTTTCCAAAGTTACTTTCCATATCTTAAAATGATCAGGTTGAATGGCAAAGAGATGTAACATCTTATAAGTTGATTTTTTCGAAATATATATAATCGTTAGCCAAACTGATTCATATTCAGGATGAATCTTGTATTGAGATCTATAATATCCTGCGTCTTGACCAAATCGAATTTCTCGAATCGATTCAATATTTACTACCAAAAGACCAAAGACCAAAACAAACATGGTTCAGAGTCAAGAAAAAGTTTAGAGAGATATGGAGAATTGTAGTGAAATTGATAAACTGACATGAACCTCCTTTTTTACTTTCCCAAACGATTTGACCTCGTTCATGATTCAAAGAAACTTTAATCCGAATAGTTTTCTTAGCAGACACCTTGACCATTTCAGTTCCGATTTGAAGGATATAAGGAATTTCAACATTATGAATCGAAGCACCGGTTGAAGAATCGAATGAATGGATTGATTGAGAATTTGATTGAGCATTGGATGTACTTTTGTTTGTAGTTTGAATGTTATTCTGGTTGTTGTTGTCCATTTTGTTGATGATGATAAATAAGTAATAAGTAATCGGTTATCAGAATGGGAGTAAGGTCAAGATGGTCAGAAGTGAGAGTTGAGTTTTTCTCTTCAGGGCACATCCATTGAGCAGGGCACTGGATCTAGAATTGTAAAGACTCAATTACTAAAAATACCCTTTAACTCACTCACTATAGGACTCAGGAATGCGCCTACAGAGGTATCTGATGTAAATTCCGACGTTTTGTTGGCGGGTTTTGAGGGCACTAAACGACACATTCACAGCACCTACAGTAGTGCAAAATGTGCGTGACATTAAAGGCTTTCGTTTAAGCTAGCTTTCAACCTCATAGCACCAATAATTCCTGAGATAATGGTATGTAACGGTCAAAAAGAGCCTTAAAATCGAACGTCGGAATCAGGCCTTGGAGGCACGAAAAAAAATTGCGCCAATAAATTTTGCGCGAAAGTGAGGGGAGTTGAGGGGCTGGGAGTAGGCTCATTTGATAGCCCTAGTCCATGCGCATCTTTTGAAGTGCTCTGGACCTTGAGACAAGGAGTGGTGTGTTGTGTAGAGCCCAAAAACTGAAAAACAGGTTTCATCAGATACCTCTGTAGGCGCATTCCTGGGTCCTCTCACTATACAATTCATTAACCCTCTCCCCATTAAACTTCTTCAATTCATCACAAACCTCATTCTCATTCGATCGGCAATAAGTTTCTATCAACTTCCTAATAAGTTCAAAACTCAACTTGATCAAAAATGATAAAAGGCTTTGCGTGATCAATACTAGTGATCCTTTTATGATCAAACATATTTCTAACAAATCATCAAGAAACTGTCTGAATCAAAAAAAGTGAGTGTACCTCTTGAAATCAAAGACATTTATTTTATTTCTTTTGAATGGTTTTCTCATCACTCTTTTGGGATCAACTTACAAAACTGGTAGATCAGATGATCTAATAAACCAAGAAATAAGAAACTGTTTCTTTTTTTTTGGTTTTTTTGACAACCAAGAAACTGGGGCGGCATACAAAATCTAGATGTTCAATAAATTTTGTAACATCTGATCAATAAACCCAAGACATAAACACTTGTTCAATTTTTCAAAGCTTTTTGTGACTTCAACGGATCCAGAAATCAAAATTAGTATGCAGAGCAAAGTTCTTGGTATATAAAGAGAATTTGGTTGATTAATTTTGATTTCTAGTCAAACCAAAACTTCTTTCTTACTTTGTACAACAACATCAAAAAAAAGATTATCATTTTCTTGTAAAGTTAAACCAAGTTCTTAACAAACTTGTAGAAATAAACCTCCTCCTTTGAGAAAAAAATCACATGTATATCATATTTAAAACAACAAAGAAAAAAAAGGAAAAAGATCATAGATGGATTTGAAAGTTTTTTTTTGAGGTTCAAAACGTTTTAAACTTTGATCAAAAAGAGTTTGTAAAGAAATAAAAAAATAAAAGGTTTACATTTGTATCATATATATCATAAATAAAAAAGATAAAAAAATTCTTTTTTCTTGAAAAAATATCAAGGGTTTGTAAATTAGTATTACAAATTATTACAACAAAAAATCATCAAAAGAATCATCATAAAAAAGGAGTTTAAAGAAAAGTAGTAAAGTTTAGGACGGTTTTACAATTACAAATAAAAAAAGACGATTTTGAAAAGAAAAGAAAAAAGTTAAAGGAACACGTTTTTGTTTTGACGAACTAAGTTTCTTGGAACGTTTATTTCTTGAAAATCAAGTGGTTGTAAATCATTGAAAAAAGTTTCCTTGGAATAGGTCATAAGATCATCAAAATGGATGATCACGTAACATCTAATAAAACCCATCCGAAAAACAAAATCCAAATCCAAAACTCATCAAAATTCCAATTCAAAAACCAAAAAAAAAAAAAGAAAAGTGTAAACCAACGAACCCTTTCACCCATAGGACTCAACTTTCTTCTAGGACGTCTAGCCACTTTAGAAGCTTCAGATGGAGGTTCATTCCTAGTAGGAGTACTCCCAAACGAACTAAACAAAGAACCCGATCTACCTCTTCTAGTATTCGGGTATTCTTCTTCTTCTGTAACACTCGAATAATGAGGCAACTCAAACGGACGCTTTTCATACCCAAAGAAGAAAAAAAAGAATTAGTTTGAATAGATTGATTGAAAGGGAGAGAAGACTTACTCTAAAGCTGGACCCGCCACTGACTTTACGGTTCGGTAAACTGCTTCCCATCACTTGTCCAGAGCATAGGGTTTCAGATTCGGCTGAGTTTGTTTGAGGAATAGCAATCGGATTCGAAGTGACTGGACCAGCAGGCCAACGAAACCCATTAGTAAGCGAGCCAAAGCCCGAGATAGAAGATCGACGTTGGTTCGAAACAGGATGAGAAGGGATAAAGTCGGTTTCTTTTAAAGAATGAGGCGAGTTTGGGTTGATGGAAGAAGTGGGTGAATAACTTCCTCCGTGGGTAGGTAGGTTAGGAGAACTGAAGAGGGAAGATGAGGGACTGGTACAAGTTGGACTGGGGTTGGTGTTGGGGTTGGTGTTGGGGTTGGTGTTGTGGGTTGGAGTGGGAGGGATGGCTAGTGAGATGATGGATGAAAAGATTGATGAGGATCGATGGTGTTGGTATGGAGTTTGATGGTTTGGATTGGTTTGTGGTTTAGGATCGTTCGAGTTTGAGTTCGTTGATGACATGGTGGTGTTTTATTTTGATTTGAGTGAAGGGTAAATCTAATGGATGAGAATGAGATGAGTTGGGTTTTGAGGAGAATAGTTAATCGATAATGAATGTCAATTCAGCTTTAATTTGATGATGATGAAACGAAGAAACAATCCTTGATTAACTTCTTATAATTGTATTTAGGAGTAAAGAGCACGGCACTAGCAACAACTTACAAACCAAAGGAAATTCAATTTAGGGACGTGACAGTGACACGCTGAGGTCATAACAAATCCAACTTCAAATTGTAAATTACCAAAAAACACACATGACCTCTCAAAATCAGAATACACATGAAATTCAATTCAAACCCCACACCTTTTTTCTATTTTGACACAGCCACCCACTACTTCTGAGTTCTGACTTCTGAAGCTTGGCAAAAGAAAAGAAAAGTTTAGATTGGAATTTGGAATTGGAATTGGAAAATTGTGAAATTCTATGAGAGTTTCTTTTGCAAATGACCTGATAGTCATACGGATCAAATGGCTTCAAATGGATCAGGTGTTTCAAAAAGTTGATTTAACTTTAAAAATCATATTATTCTTCTTAACTTCATCATCACCCCCCACACCCACCCACAATCACATGAGCTCATGAACTTATTCAGAATCATTTCTTCTAAGAAAACTTCATTTCACCTTACAAATTATTTATTCTTTGTGAGCTCAAGTTCAACGCTGATCCAAAATAATTAAATCAAATAACCTTTAATATAAAAGAAGAAAACTCATCATTCATTCTTTCTTGATTCTTCACTATGGTATTACAAAACTCAAAATCAAACATAACTTACATTTACTACACCATCATAAACAAAGTAAAAAGATATCTTTGTAATGTAATAAAGATGTTGTGAAATGAATGATGAATTATATAGTCATAATCATTTCATTACAACATGTAAACCAATACAATTTACCAATCTCAACCCAACATCATACATCACATCTTGCAAAAAAAAAGCAATCCAGTTGATTGGTATCCTAAACCATGTCATAAAATAAGGTTAGAAATCTATAAAAAAAAGTTGACTATATGGATCTTATAATCCAAATCAAAAAGATGCCACTATGTCAAATCAGCCAAGATAAAAAAGGTCTTTACAAATCCATACACACAAATGAATCATGATTGTCAAGAAGTCTTCATTTGAAAATCCAATCAAATAGATTATACATTATCACAACTGAAGTTTTCTTTGAATGTGTTATATATGAGAATAAGTAAAGTTGATCATCAAGACATTTTCATCTGTTGAACTTGTTATTCTCATGGGATATAAGTTCAGATCATGAAGTATGAGTAGTTGGATTATTTTCTATTTGTTGTTTACCTGTCTATAGTATCACTTGATTTCCTATCACAAAGGAATCCTTCTGATATATTCTTTTCAGCTCAAATAATCAGCTTTTGATGTCTTGAGATCCTGATAATAACATCAAAAACTTCAATCATATGGTACATGTCTTGAGTCAGACTATGATCTTTTTAGACCTTCCACTTGACTCCTAACCAGGTGATAGTGCACATTGGTTACATTTCTTATCAACTAACAGACTTCTTATAAACAAGTTCAACATCTTTTCTACACACTTGATTTCTTTTGAAGATCCCAAATCTATTAATCCTATATATCCGAAATTCATAGTCTTTAATTTTCCAAAAACTGATGAGAAGTGATGATCAATATGAACAGAACAAATCCAATGGTTTCATTTCTATAAACTTTTCAATTAGTTTGGTAGATTGGATAAATTTCTTCATGGTTTATAACTTGTCAATGTGATTGTCATTGTCAACTTAAAACCATTCTTACACTTCTTATATACAGATTATTCTTGAGTCTTTGATTTGGTATTGATTTGTTTTAGAGATCACTGTTGTTTCTAGTTACAAGCTAGTTGTGTTCTTTTTACATACTCCTTTATACCATAATAGTCTAATTTTAAAGATTAGTTTTTTTACATGTATAGAAACAAAGTGTTTACTAGATTGCTATATGATTCATCAGAAGATCATTAAGATTTAAAGTCTTTTGGAGGTTTCATTTGAGTAAACTTTTCAATTGCTTTGGTATTTGGATTTCTTCTTGGTTTATAACTCTGAATTGTCAACTTACAATACAATCATTCTTGCACTTCTTATATAAAGATTATTCTTGGGTCTTTATTTTCATTTTGATTTGCTTTAGACACTTCATCTGTGTTTCTAGTCACAAGCTAGTTGTGTTCTTTTTACTCACTACTACACCACGGGGCAATTGAGCTCGCCGTTTGATGGTCGGGAAAGACCGCCAATAGACCAGATTTGCTTGGTGGTGGCTGGCCGCCGAAAACCGGTCAGTGGAATGGCCGTCTTTTGGCTGGTCTTCGCTGGCGGCCGTGAGCTGGCCAAAAGACGGCCGTGAGCCGATCAAGCGGCCAGCTTCGAGCCAATTGAGATGATCCGCGTGGGCTCTTGATCGATCAATCGACTAGCTGTCTGCTGGTCAATTGATGGTCTGTAGCCGGTATTTGACCATTATCGTTCTGCTGGCTCAGATCCAGTCGCTTCTTGACTGGCTTTTATTTTGATTGATACGATTGAATTGCAATTTATGTACATATTTTATTGTTTATGCGATACAAAAAAGATACATATGTAATAGAATGAAACAAAGATAATCTGAAAGGATAACAATATGGATGATGTTGATGTGTAGAACGTAATTTAAGTATCTGCAGAGGGGTGTTGAGGTAAGGCAGCAATAGCTGCATCGACTTGTGATTCAGTTGGAAGCTTGAAGTCAGTTAAATTTAATTTTCTTAAATCTTCAGCGGTGTGTTGGCCATCAAAAAGTCGTTTGTCTTCGTCGATGACAAGCTTGTAGAAGCTATTGGACCAATATGAAATCAGTGTGATTAAAATCAATAAGAAATTGAAAACGGATCACTCACGCTTTGGTATAACGAGGTCCTTTTGATCGGAATCGGGAGAGTTGACTGTCGGTATTCTTCCAGAGCGAAGAACTACCTAGTCCGGCAGTAGAAAGCTCAAGAAAAACTGCTTCCATTTGCTGAAGACGAAGACGAGGCGATGATGAGGAAGCTATACTGTATGTGGGGTTGGACATCTCTGCATTGATGTGAGAGTCTTGAGAAAGATGGAAAGAAAGCTGGCAATGTTGATTGATGATGGAGGTCAAAAGGAATGTGGATAAGGACTTTACCAAGAAGTTCATCACAGACTTCACCTTATATCGTCATTAACTTGTGACATCTTACAGTCACAAGTGATTCAAACTTATTTAAATCGTGTGGAGCCCACTCTACTCCATACCCATCTTTTGGCCGTCTGTTTGACCGTCTCAAGGCCAGCTTTTTGAACGCTTGAAAAGCTGGCCGAAAGCTCGGTTTTGGGCCAACCTTTGACAGCCATACGGCTGGTTGATATACGGCCAGATCGACCAGCCAACCGACCGGCTTTTTTCAAGCCGAAAGCTCAGGTTTCGGCCAGAAAACAGCCGGTCTCACCTGACCGTCAAGATCTGACCGAAACTTCAGCTTTCGGCCAGCCTTTGACCGAATTTCGGACACGACGACTTTTGAGCTCAGCTTTTGGCTCAACAATTGCCCCGTGGTGTAGTCTTATCAAAATGATAGTCTAAAGATTAGTTTTTTCACAAATATTGGACCAAAGTATCACTATCATTCATCAGAAGATTATGAAGATGTGAGGTTTGGTCATGACCCCGATCTATGAATTAGTATAGTCAGTTTATAGGCTTGGGGATTAGGGCTCAAGGCTTCCAAGGGGTTTAAGAGATCCATCATGAAGTAAAATTAATTTGATTGATGTCATGTGTTGATTTTGAGATAGGATTTGAGATGTCAAGGTGTGATTTTTTTCCTTACCAATTCTTACCTTGAAGACAGGTACACAGAAGGTCAGCCTTCTCAACTCACGTCCATGATACTAATACGAGCTGCTGACACTGTGGTTTGCTCTGGAAGGCCATGACCAAGACTTGTGGTACAGCTGATAAGTTATGCCCGTGGACGGCGGGGTTGATCGAGTTTAACTTTTGGCCTCGTGCACGGCATACATACATAGGTCATAAAACGAACACAATGATGGGACTAGAAGTTTTCAAAGAAGATACGTATCTCCTACGTATCTTCTTTAACAAGATCTCAGACGCAAAACGATCCTTGGAAACCACAAAAACGAACCCTCTGGCCTTACATTCGATATAGGCGCGCATGCCAAATGATTCGATGAGTGGTTTTCACTACCGCTTTTAACTTTGCTATTGATATGATGGATCGGTAGGCTACGATCCCTCCAGATTGGTATTTGAGGGGGCCAGGAGATGGTGACAAGAGTCAGGATCGGGATTTATCGGAATCGCAACGTCCTACAAGATAAACTTGGAAGTTTTAATGAGCAACATCATATCACACCCAAGCGATCTAGAGCTCTCGATGATATTCCCAAAGCCATACTTTCAAGTTGGCTGTCTTGACTTTGAATAATCCAACTTCCGCTCTGCGATTCGGCTGTGGCGACCCTGGCGCGGCACGATGGTATTGGTGAGCGGTTCCGGCATATGAGCTAATCCTTCATGAAGACCCTCATCTTGCCTTGGTCAGGTATCGGCATTCCCAGCAAGGTAAACGCGATGAGAAATCGATACGCTCGCCAAAAGTACGCAGACCCCTTCTTGATCGCATAGCTGTTAGAATTTGGCGTCATTCTTTGTCTTTTGCTGCTTCTTATCCTCAGGGTAGACGCTCTGTCATCTAACTAAACCATCACGTATGGCTCTTTGGACATCTATAAAGGACTTACCCATCCCTGCATATCTTTTGCCTACCTATCCGCATCGAATTGCAGTCAACAGCTCACTGAATTTTTCCTTCACTTGTATATTGTATATACTCAACACAGACCACATAGTCATCCTCTTTCTTGCTCGCACAGATCCATCCCACCTCAGATTTCATTTTTACATACGCCCTCACAAAGCTCCAAGATGAAGTTCACTTTGATCACCCTTGTGGCCTCACTCAGCGCTTCAGCTGTTCATGGCTCTGCCGTCGGATCAAGATATTTGGTGGTTAGTAGTCTTATTAGCCTCGTTTTGACCTATCAGAGTGCGTCGCTAACGAATCTTCTAATTGTAGACTCGAGAGGCTGCTGGAGACCCTACCGGTGTCACTTCAGGAAACGGCACTAACGGAAGCCCAGAAGTGGATCCTATGTTGAACAACACGTCACTCACCCCAGAAAACTTGAATGGAAGCTCAACGGGCAATCTGACCGGACTGCCTACCCCCTCTACCAACGGCACTGACGGTGTTCCGGAAGTGGAACCTGTGTTGAACAACACCTCACTCTCGAATGGGAGCTCCATGGGCAATTTAACTGGACCGCCTACTCTCTCTAGCAATGGTACCGGTTCCGCAAACGCCAGTATGGGCATTCCACCACCACCACCACCACCTCCGTTTGGTCATCCACCACACCCACCACACGGACCTTGTGGTCCCCCTCCACCACCACCTTCCGGTCCCCCTCCTCCACCACCGCCTTTCGGTCACCCTCCTCCACCACCTCCTTCCGGTCACCCTCCTCCACCACCACCTTGTGGCCCCCCACCACACTTGAAGGATGACTCACCACCCCTTCCTCCGAACGCAAGTCCCGATGAAAAAATAAAAAGACTAGAGGCCAAGATCGAGGAACATAAGCGAAAGCTTGAAAACGCAGAAAGCAAATTGGCACTCGAGAAGGAGAAACTCGCAAAGGTTTGCAGCCAATGTTGCTAAGAAAAATTCTTGAATGTGGACTGATCCTGTTACGTTTTTCTTTGTGCGTGTATAGGCTGGCGGTGGTACCGAAACCAATGGAACCAGCTCTACACCTGATGTCTCTGGAACAGCAACAAACCTTACATCACCGCTCACCACAGCAAGCAACTCTTCAGGAGTGAATACTATGCCATTAGAGGAGTAGAGACAGATCTTTACGTTTTTTGATGCAACCTATTCCCATTTTTTGATTGTTACAGTTGTTTTTTTTCCGAAGTTTCATATACTCGAAGTATATTTGTCTTTTTCATCTTACTACTTGCATCCTTTGTAGCTCCAATGAACATCTACAGTCTCGTTGTGAATTCCTGTCGTTTCTCTCATCGTGAAGTAGTGTGTCTTTGTAGTCTCAAATCAATTGTTTGATGCCACTTTGAAATGTCGAATCATTTAAGTCCACACATCATAACCTCTGAGAGTCCCTTTCGAAAAGAATTCGTTCCTTCTGTCCATGAGAGATGAGATTCAAGCACCCGGTTGCGCGGCTAAAGCTTACCGCCATAATATTCACATTTTCATTGCAAGTGATCTCATTCTCCAAATCCCAACCCAGTGTAGCCTCTGAGTCTGATGCACCTGACCATGACATGATAAAGACGTAGGTGTTGGAGCGTATCAAACAAATAACACTTCTTTGAAGATGTGTGCAACACAACTGCCAAAAAAAGATCGTACGAAAATCAATCTTTTGGGTTGCTCGGCGCGGACTGGTAAGGATTTTCTCTGCTTGTACCTCATGGTTTGTAGGCGTACGGAGAGGTGATTGCTTCATGGCGATTGTGCAGATCAAGCGATCCGACTTTTTCTCGCATGGTCTGAATTTCGGGTCTTCTTTGCCAAGAGTGTCTCGGGTTCTGTGATTCAAATTCGTGAACACTTGTGATTGTCGACTTTGAAGTTGTAGGAACGATGACCACGGCGCTATACCGCCTTGATTTCTAACTAACCAACAGTTTCACAGGGATTAATCTGCCCCTTTCAAAGTCCCAAGTGAACACGGCGCAAGCCTTACAGAAGATAACTTGCTCATTGCACACATCACAGGTAGGTTCCTCAGGCGCAAGAGCCTGCAGATCCTGATTTTTGGGCTTCCAGGCAGTGTCACCAAAATTAGGCAAACTGACCGTCAAACGAAAATGTGCAATGAACCCTGACTCGGCGAGTGGTTATTCGAACTTGGCGTTTCCGATGATCTCTTTCCATCTCAAAGCCGGGGTCTTTTTGATCGCCTTGACTGATTTGCCCAACCTACAACTGAGGATGGACGCATATAAAGAGTTGAAGTAAGTGCCTCCGAAACATTATTCCTCATTCCACCTTCTGCATCCCTTACGTTAAACATAATCCATCTTGTGATCTTCTCTGTATATACAACCTTAATTACCTCCACTGGTTTTTATTCTCACTCGTCCATTTTTTCCCCATATTCCTGACTTCATTGTTCAATAAGCCTACCAAAAACTTTCAAGATGAGATTTACATTGATCACCATTGTTGCTTCGCTCAGCGCTTCCGCTGTTCATTGTTCTATGATTGGATCCGGATCACTTGTGGTTAGTAGTTGATTCTTATGTGACTTTCATCATGATCTCTCAGAATTAGTCACTAAAGGTTGATTTCTTTCCTACAGACACGAGCTGGCGAGAAATCCATGTCCGATGCTCTCAATACTACCTCTGGAAACGGTAGCTTGATTGAACCAAGTAGCAACAGCAGCTCAGTTAACGGTACACAAGGACGCGGTAATCAATCTATGCCTGATAACAACTCCACCTTGCCTTCTCTCAATACCACTACTGGAAACGGTAGTTCGATTGAACAAGGTAACAATGCTACTTCAGTCAACGGCACCGATGGTAGGCCAACTCCCGAGACCAATTTAACTGGAGCATCCAACTCTACTGGTAACGGTACCAGCTCTGTTACAAACGGCACTGCGAACCCACTCTTAGGTCCACTTCCAAAGAACGCAAACATTGATCAAAAGATTGCAAGACTCGAAGCTAAAATTGTGGATCACAAGCAAAAGCTTGAACATGCAGAAAGCAAATTGGCCGCAGAAAAACAGAAACTATCACAGGTTTGTAGATCCTAAACTTATTTCAACTCTTAGACTCTCATTGATCATCATCTTCTTCTTCTCACAGATTTCTGGTCATGATCACATTGGAAATAACTCAGCACCTATTGCACCTCGCTCTTGAAAGACTACCAACATTTCAGGATCAAGTACCACGCCATCAAAAGAACACAATTCACCAGAGCTTTCCAGGTGTTGATACTATTTTTTTCATTGCGTGTAAAGCCAATTGAAAATCACTTCGAGATTTCTTCTTTTGATTTCTATACTTTGTCCTTTGCTACTTTTACAATAGACGTGTCCGTCATCTTGTACTAGTAGAATTTCCTTGTAGGCTTGAATTGTGATTTGTAACATATAATCATCTTGAAATTACTCATAAAACAGTGATTTTACTTCCGAGTGTCTCCTTAAGAGTGATATTCAGAGACGAGTCGAGTGTCTTCATCATCTGCACTCAATACTTGAATTTAAGTATCAATTGAGGTTCTTTTTGATTTCTTTTGATTCATCAAGTCATTCATCTTGTGCGCCTCTAATCTGATTAAAGCCTCACCTTTCCCTCGGTGTATTATGTGATCAGACTAGTGGATGATCATTATATGGTGTAAATTTGACTCTGACATGAGATGTATGCATGTGGATGTTGAAATGTTTTCAACAGGAGAAACACTCCAAAAATTCATGATAAAACTGCTAAATGAAGGTCATCATTGTGAGCGGCTTATATCCAGAAGCTGACGGCACTCGTTCTCTTCGTTCCGAAGATCCTCATCTCGATCCATGAGTCGAGTCAGGTCTAGCCTCACTCAAGGACATACAAGCAGAACTAAATTCCCTGGATAGAGTTGTTCAGATGTATCGATTTCCCTCGCCTCTCAAGAGGCAAAGCAATTCTATGTGCTCTCTGTAACTTGGCTTTGTGTACCGTTACGGTTGAAGAGGAGAAGCAAAAAAACGTATGATTGCTGATTGTCAGTAGGCAATGGCACGATAGCCACGGCGCTATTGGTTGGTATTTGCCTTCCACCCTTTCCCTGTCCATAGTTTCTATGTGATCGAGAGCCTGCCTAGGATAAAATCATTGTACCCCTTCCAACGTCCAAGATGGAGACGCTTGTAGCCCATATCATATCACACTTGATCAACCCATGCGCGGCAGCCTATAAACCCTCATCTTTTTGTCTCCAGGTACTACCACCTAGGTGAGAGGAACCGACTGAGAAAACAACACGCGCAAAGAACCCTGATGATATGAGTTGATCTTCGACCTTGGCGTCTTCGATCATCTCTTTCTCACTCACAAGCTGGGTTATCTTACACCTTGGCGAAATCTTTCATCATACGCCAAAATAAAGGTATATAAACAAAGCAAGTGACCAGCAGCTTTTATTCCTCATCCTATCTTCTACATCACTTACATCCAGTCTTTGACCTTCTCTGTATATACTTCAACCAGTTCAACTTATCTTTTTTGTTGTCTTATCCATTCAACTCTTCCTCACATTTTCGGACTTCATTTCCACAAAGCCCTTTACTAAACTTTCAAGATGAGATTCACATTGATCACCCTTGTTGCCTCGCTCAGCGCTTCAGCTGTTCATAGTTCTATGATTGGATCCGGATCACTTGCGGTTAGTAGCTGATTTTCATGAGACCTACATTATGATCTCTTAGGATTCTTCACTAAAGACTGATCTCTTTCCCATACATAGACGCGTGCCAGCCAGAAACCCATGTCTGATGCGCTCAACCACACCTCTGGAAACGGTAGCTCGATCGGAACCCCTACCAACAGCAGCTCAGTTGGAGGCAGCAAGAAACCTAAGCCTGATCACAAGACTTCTTCAGGAAACGGTAGCTCGATTGGATCCAGCACGAATGCTACCTCAGGTAACAATGGTACTGACAGTAGCCCAGATCCGGATGACGATTTAACTGGATCATCCAACTCTACTGGTAACGGCACATCCAACCCTCTCTTAGGTCCTTTACCAAAGAACGCAACTATTGATGAGAGAATCACAAGACTCGAAGCCAAGTTAGCAGAACATAAGCAAAAGCTTCAACGTGCAGAAAGTAAATTAGTCATTGAGAAAGAAAAGCTCGTAAAGGTTTGTAAATCCCACAATTCTCACCCTTAGATTTTCACTGATCATGTTTTTCTGCCTGTTTACAAAGCTTGGTGGTGGTAATCATACTACAAATGCTTCAGCTCCTATTGTATCTCCTCCCATCATGAAGCACAACAGCACCGGCACTGGAAATAGCTCAATGCCCATTGGACCTCATATCTGGACCAAATCCAACATGTCAGGATCGAACACAACACCATCAAAGAAGAACTCAACCCAGTAGCTTACTTGATATGTTGATACAATTTTCTTAGCTTTTGTTAAATGAATTCCAAGATTTGTTCTACTATGCTTTCTATACTTCATCTTTCGATACTTTCTTACAATAGACTTGTTCATCATTCGTCACTAGTAGACTTTCCTTCTGACCTTAGGTTGTGATGTGTACCATGCATGCAATTCTCTTGAAAACCCTTAGTAAACCAACACGTATACTCGGGCCATTTCTTATAAGTGAAGATGTCTTGAAATGAGTTGAATGACTTCATTGACTTCAGCCTATACTTGAGTGGAAAGATCATTCACTTTACCATCTCAGCGAGCCAAAACCCTCACAAACCTGTATGTTTACAGCAGTCCAAAACCGTTTTTCTAAAAAAGTCGAATGTGGCATGAAACTTTTGACATCCCAAATAAAAAGTGCATATTGTCATGAGAGGTAGATCTCTAGTTAAAACTTGAGGAAAAATCTCATGGTTTTACCTCTTAATTAAAAGCCAAAACTGATTCTTTAATCCATTCAGAATAACCTTTGACTAAAGATTTGATTTGATTTCTAAAGCACCAAGACATGAAACTTTAGAATTGAATTCTCTTTATCTCCCTGATCAAAAAAAGTCTTTCTTATCGGTAATGTGGTATTCAATGAAATTGTGATGATAGAAATAGAGATTTAGAATGAAGAACTAATTTTATATTAAACAGCTATGATTTAATTTGGTCAATACCAATCCTATCTCATGACCAATATCCGACCAGAAACTGGTGAGTGAGGAATGCAGAGGTTTGTAAGTTTTCTCGACTAACTCATTTCTAATTGGTCACCGCCACTGGCATGAAACATCCATCGCTGAAATCAAGAATGGCTTACGGATCATTGGCTCTTGCTGTGATGTTTGGTTCGAGTTTCATTGGAATGAGATTCAAATGACATCATTACTTTAGCTGTTTACCACTCGACATTGATCATTTCATCCTCAAAACCTTACCTACGCTTTTACCATCTTTTCAATCTTACCATTCTTTTTTTCGTGTCCTTCCTACCCATCCTCACACTTGAAACAAATACAACACCTTTCATATCATTACATAAACTTTTTTTCCTTTGTACTTCAAAGTTGAACAAGATTTTTGAGATCCTTCGTATTAGATTTCTTGAAGGTTTGAAGTTTGGGATCACGACTTCATGATTGTAATTGTAACAGGAAGAGGAAAAAAATCATATATATATATAATATATTACAAATTCCATTTCTTTAAATCCATTCCACATATCAGTCATACCTAAAGATTCAATAAATTCAACTTTTCAATCAAAAATCATATAAACCAATCAATAATAAAGAAAACCAAATCCTCAAAACCACCAAGAAAAAAAAGAAATCCATTCCAAACCCATTCAACTCCATCACCTCCAAAAACCCAAAATCCAAATCAAAACCCAATTCCCGATTTCTTAATCCCATCCACATAAACTTCATCAAGCAAAACCTTTCTAGTAAACTCAACAAACCCAGCATTCAATCTATAACTCATCCTAGTCCGATTCATACTCTCTCTAAGCGTCCTATGATTCTGAGTCTTGATCTTGCTCACTTCTATTTCAGATGATCTTTTATACAATTCTTCTGCTTCATCTTCAATTTCAATGATCATTCTTAACCATGGAAGGTGATCTAGGATTAATCCTTCTGTTGAATTTAAGGGTGCGGATAATGGTAAGAATTCGGTTGAAAGTTCGATTAAATTCGAATGGGTTTTCCTATTTTTTTTGATAAAACACAAAACAAAAAACAGTTTTCTGATCAATTTCTTCTTTTAGTTTGGTAGTATTGATTAGTGATCAAACAGTTTTAAGAGAAAAGATCTTTTTACCTTTCGATTTGGAATTTCCTTTCATCAAATTCATCTAGGATTCCAATTAACTTCATTCTAATCTGAATGGCATTCATTCTTTCTTGATCATCACTTGCTAAACTTTCTCTATAACAAAACTCATTAAACTCATCTTTTTCTAACCATTTCGTTAGGTTTGGTAAGACGATCTCATCAGTTTCATCTACATTTAAATCCCATTCAAAGTTCTAAAATTCAAAACCAAAAACCAATCAGTCAAGTTGAAGTTGGATTTATATTCAATTCAAATTCTTACTCAACTTGAATTTGTACTTTTTCACGTTTATCAATAAACCCATCCACAAACGATCTGATTTCCAAACCCTTGACAGTTTTTTCAAACAAATCCAATCCATCCCACAAACCCTGCAAACCCTGATAATCTTTCTTATCCATCTCTTTAATTCGTTCTTCAACACTCATTTCACTTAAATCTTGTTCGATTCTAGAGATAGGTAACGAATTTGAAGAAAACAACATTTTGCTTTCTTTATCAGATTTCAAATCTAACCAACTCACACCTCCCATCTTACATCCGATTGCCCATTGACACCAAAACTGTAACATATTCAAAGATCTCCTTAGATCCATTCCTTCCATTTCTGATTCGATTCCCATCTCAATCGGTTTTCGATACTGATGTTCAGATGAATAAAAGCTTTGTAAAGTTCGATGATCGATCAAATGACCTTCATTCAAACAAATCACTTTCATCAAACCGGTAGCTTCTTCAATCGATGGTGATGTGAATTCTAAACAATCTTGAATAGGTAAGCTTTCGGTTGGTAAAACGTTTCGATCGTTACACGTCATGATCACGGGTCTCATAGATTGTGAAATTAATTGAATGACGCCTAACCAAAACTCTTTATCTTGTTGATAGACTACATCCACTTCTTCTAATAAAATCAAAGTTTGTTTGGTAGTTCCATTCAATTTGATTTCGACTTCTTCCACCATCGATGAGTTCGAATCATTCTCTTTGGTTTCGATTGGATCTTTCTTACCTTTTTCTCCTTTCATCATTTCACTAAACAGATTCCCAAGTTTTCCTTTTGGATTTTCCACTTTCTTTTTGGTGGTAGATTTGATAGGTTGATGATTCGAAGAATTAGGTAAAACATGATTCCTAGCTACATCACCAACTAATCTTTCAATCTCTTTACGATTTCTTAAGACTCCTGAATTCAGTTCAAAGACATCCCAACCGATTTCATTGGCCAGTGCATAAACAGATGAAGTTTTACCTATCCCAGTCGGTCCAGTTAATAACATTAGATTTGTTAAATTCTCAAACTCGATCTTAGGTTCTTCAATCTTTTCTGGTGTGTTGATGGTTTCGATGGAAGTAGATCCAAATTTAAATGATCCGATTCGTTTTCTCGGTGATTTATTCATACTGATCTCTTCTTCACTTTGGTCTTCTTCAAAATCCAATACATCTACATCTTTTGCATAAATCGTGTCGGAATCTTCATCATCTGATTCCACTATGAAATCCCGTATATCATCCTCATCCTCATCATTCATTCTTCTTCTTTTACTTTTTCGATCTACTTTTCGAGTGATCGTACGTTTCTGTGAACCGGTCTTGTTGGAATGATTAGATGATCGTTTTGATTTTTTTCCATGACTGGTTTTGGATTGTTGAGATACAGAAGGATCTGAAAATGTTCAAAAAGACACCAACTTAGACTTTATAGAAGAACTTGGAAATGTTTTTTTTGAAACTTACCTTGTGAATCTGCTTCCTTCAGGGCAATCTCTTTCAACCAAGCCTTGAGAATCTGAACATTTTTCAAATTCTGTTCTCCCAGAACCTCCAAAGAACTTTTAGGAGCATATTTTTGAGTCCATAGTAAAGAAGAAGAAGCGGAAGACCTATGATGTTGTCTTTGTAAAGAAGGATGATCAAACCTAATAGAAGTTTGATGAGGTAAAGGTTTCAAAAAGTTCAAGATTCTAGAAATCAAAGGGCTTTGATAAACCGAATTGGTTTGTAAATCCGAAATCAATTGTGAGGGTTCAACTAAATCTAATCGTTCAAGTCTTGGTAATTTGTTGGAAGGAAACAATGGTTCAGAGAACGTAATTTCATCTAATTTTAATTCTTCTGTAAAACGCGTCTTGGGTTTTGATTTTCCTTTTTTGAATTTGAGTGGATGATGAACCGGAATTTCAGATAGATGATGATGAGTAGAATAAGATTGATATGATTCTCGATTGTGTTGTAGTGAATCGGTTGGCCAACTTGCTTCTGTGGCTATTAGTTTTGATGATTGTTTTGATTTTCGTATGGCTTCTAATTCTGCAAAGGTTAAGAAAGTTTGATTGGGTTTCGATTTCGGTTTCGGTTTGGGTTTAGGATTCGATTTGGGTTCTGGTGGTTTTGTGATTGAAATAAATTGGATTTCGTCATCTTCATCGGTAGGTTTGGTTGAACAGGTGTTGGGGTTCGATTGTTTTGATTTATTGTTTGGTTTAGGATTTTGAGGTTGGAATGAATGATGGTTTGAAGAAGTAGTAGAAGATTGAAGTTGATTCGATTTGGTTTGATCTTCTTCGTCTTCTTCTTCTATGATGATAATTGGTGTTGGTGTTGGTGTTGGTTTAGGTTGAGTTGTTGATTTGAAGAATGAAGTGATACTTGAATTCTTGGTTTTGGACATCATTCGATAACTTTATAAGTTGAAGTTTTCGATTCACAAATGAAATGAAATGAAATGGATTTGATGGAAATCTTTTTAAAGAGAAATATGTAATCAAAATCTAATTTGTAAACTCATTTCATTTTGTTACGCGTTTAAATACTTCTCAACTTCATCACGTCTTTTTTGTCATCTTCACTTGGTTAAACTTCTACAAACCCATCATCTTTCTTTCTTCCATCCCTTCCTCACTATAAAATCTTTCCTACAAACTTATTCTTCTTTTTGATTTTTGTCACGTGGCTCGAATGCGCTATAACACGCGTGACGTCACCGGCTGTCTGGCCCAATGGTTAAGGCGCTTGCCTACGATATCTTCATGCGATGCGATCGTGTTGGTATAGCAAGAGACTCCAGGTTCGAGTCCTGGGATGGTCGAGCTTATCTTTTTTGTGTGTTCGTATCTGGTTTCTGAAACCAATGAGCAATGCAAGAAATTTGATTTTTTTTATTATCTTTTTGGTTTGGAGTATTTGAGTGAAACAAGAGAGTATCACAGTTTTACGGTCATGCAAGTTATTCGCACCTGCTCAAATTTAACAAATTGAGGAAAAAACCGTAGACAAGAGGATGGGTTTCTTCAATAAATTTAGTAGAGACAGTCGAATGATTAGAATGTAAGAAATTTGATTGGTGAGTTTGTGAGGATCACAGTAGGTGTGGGAGGTTTCCCTTTGATACATAGGCTGAGAAACAAAAAAAAGTTGAAAAAATTATAAGTAGGAAGGATTATTTTCCCTACGTGTGGAAATGGGAAGATCAGTTGATGTTTTATCTGATTTATATCTTTTCAAGAATTTATTAATCCTCATGACAGAACTTTTAACTCATCATTGATTTTTGTACACAAAAGAAACAACAAACTGTCTTCAAAAAAAGAAAAAAATATCTACATTTTTAATTTATGTGAATTCCTTTATAACCCTCATCCAAGTTCTCATTCTTTTTCGTAAAAACTTTAAAACATTTTGATTAACTTATTTTTAAGTTTTAATTAAATATATATTTATAACCATTTTTTTTTCTTTCAAAACCAAACCAAAATAAAAATAAAGTAAAAAAACAAAAACTTTTTAATTGATTTGATTGTCAAAAATTTCATCAATTCAATTTAGAAAACTCAGAGAACACAATCATCATCATCATCATCAACATGATGATAATATTGTAAAAGAGAAGTGATTTTTTTTTAATTTAATTATATAACAAATAGACACCAGTGAAAGTAACACAAACACATTTCCATTTTCCAACCCCCACAAAAACACACACACACACCTTGTTTATATAATCATTTTTGTTTGTCTTGTTTAAAGAAAACTAAACTTTTTTCTTTATAACCCTGAATTATCAATTTATCAATTTTCGAAACCAACCATGAATCCATCATAATATAACTTCATACTCTTAAATCCCAACAAGTACCAACCCAACCCGATTCTCCAAAAACCCCTTTCCAATCCGTTCCAACCCCCCCAACACAAACACTTACTTAATCAGTATTCCCACTACACAATAGCAGCCGGAGATTTACCACGATTGCCCACTAGTTCTTCATCAACTTCACCATCCGCATCCACATCCGCATCTGAATCCTCAACGATCTTCTTTAAATTCTTTTTAACAAGTTGAGCATTACTTTTCTTTTCTTCTTCCCAAACGTCTATAGCTGCACAATCTTCTAATGTATTGAAGGCTTGCCATGTAGCTTCTGATTCTGGATAACCTGCCTGTTGGGTTCACCAATTCTCAATGAAAATCAGTTGATGAGATCAAAAAGTGAAAGAGGTAAAGAAACGTACCCATAAGACTTTGTATACCACTTGACCTTCTTCATCTAACCTTTCTCCAATAATCTTTTCAATCACAAACACCCCATCATCATCCCCATCCCCATCCCCATCCCCATCATCATCCTCATCATCTTCGTCTTGTATACTGATCTTTTTATCTTGATGTTTGATTTCTTCTTCAACAAACCCTTTACTTTTTCGTTTCTTATTCGAATCAGATGAGTTAGAATGACGATTAGATCCATGTTTTTTGGAATCTTCTTGGTTCGGTTTTCGTTTACGAGTCAGTTTGGATAAGGAAGATGAAGTGGTAGTGGTTGTAGTGGTTGTTGTAGAAGAAGAAGACGTTTTTTTAGTAGATTCGTTGGGGGGTTTGGGTTGGGTTGGTTTTGGTTTTGGGGATTGGATTGGAGATGGATTCGAACTTGGACTTGATCTTGGACTACCCAGACGAAAGAAAACTCATCAATTCAAATTGAGTTTGGGAATAAGAAGAAAGAAAGAAAAAAAGATGAAAGCAAACGAACGCGTCTGCAAAAGCAAGTTTTCCCAAGATAGGAGAAGTTTCAACGTCTAGTAAATAAGGATCGATATGAGCACCAGTATCAGGTTGAGGAGAATTTGGTTTGGTTGAATGGCTAGTAGATCGATGAACTTGTGATTTTCTTTTGGGATTCGATTCGGGTTCGAGGGTTGAAGTCGATCGTTTTGGTTTTGATTTGGTTGGGATGATTGGTGGATCTGTTTGAGTAGTCGATTTTCTTACTCTGGTAGATGGTTGCCTGGTTAATTGAGCTATACACCCAAAAGAAAAGAAACAAGATCAAAACTCGATTCTGGTTTGGTTCTAGATAAGGTAAGGAGAGAAACTTACCACCACCTACAGAGTTTTTCTTTTTAATTAAATCTTTAAACTTATCTGATTCTAAGAATTGATCAATAGCCAATTCTTCACGACCGAACCTACCAAACTTTTTAGTCAAGACAGTAGAAGATTGAATGGTAGGAAACCGAGTTCGATAAGCCTTTAATTCGATTTGTCTTTCGTTTAGATCAGAAAGATGATCCACCAATTTTGCCGGTTCTAATAATACTCTTGAATCAAATGTATGTTTTAAGTATTTATCAAATGACATGAAGGCTTGATAAAATGAAGAAGATGATGAATCTGAAGCAATGGTAAGTTGATGATTTGGATCGGATTTTAAATTAGATAGATCTAGAGAAGCTAATTCGTATAACTTTCGTTGGATCGAATCAAGTAATTTAAAACACAAATTCCATGCATCTATCTCATGATAAGCTAATTTAAATAGTTCAGTTGTATTGATAATTTGAATGAATCCATCAATGAAATCTAAAAAATTATCAATTTCACATAAGATTGAATCAGATGAATTGTATAAATCATTTGAATCTAAGGTTTGATCAATCGAATCTTGCCATGATTCGATAAGAGTTTCAGGTTTTTTTAAACAAAAGTTTAAAAACAATCGGATTCCTAATGTATCTGAAATTTCAGGTTCTTCAACAATCGCTTGTAAAAAATCGTAACAGAAATCTTTTTGAAAGGTTGATGTTGCTTTTTGGATTGATATTCTTAGAGCTGGTGTTAGTTTTGATGGGATTTGATGATCGATGGGTAAACCTGTGTTGAGAGTGGTCATGTTGTCGTTGTGAGATGGTGCGAATGGTGAATGGAGTGAGTGCTAGTCGAGGGATGAGAATCGAGAAGATGAAGATAGTGAAAATTTAATCAAGTGTACTTAACTTAACCAATACTTAAACTTATCATACTTAACACTCAAATTCACTCTTCACTCTGAACGCGTCTCAAAGAGTCAACCCCTTCACAAATCAACAACAACAACAAAATCAAAAACAAAACAAGTATCAACTCAAAACAAAATGAACCCATCCAATTCAAAACAAACCCAACATCCTATCAAATTCCCATTATCAAAGATTCACAGATTACTCAGACCACTCAAATCATCCATCATCTCACTAAAACAAGAACTCATTCATCAACATCAACAACAAGCATCACAACCAAACCATCACCATATCTATCATGAATCAAAATCAATCAAACGAAAGACAATAGAACAATCAGATTATCATCCTAATCCAAAACAACAATCATTAATCATCAAAAAGAATATCAAACGATTATCATCTAAATCAACCACCACAACTACCATCACTCCTTTCAAATCTCATCCAAGTTTAATCAGTTCACCACTCTTTGAATCAACAAATACGATCAACAAGATCCCTAAGAAACCATACTACGGTCCAAAGAGATGTATCAAAAGATTACCATTCACTCGTGGAAAGTCATCAAGTTTTACTACGAATTCTAATTCGATCAAGACCTCTAATCAAATCGAACAGAAACTTTCAAAAGTTTTAGCAGCTTATAAAAACGTATTAGATTCGGTTACTTTGACAGATTTATTAGTGATTTCGAATGAGAGGATTCCATTGACAGTGATTTGTGCTCAAGTTATTGGATTTCAACTTGAGTCTCTTTTGGTTAATCAGTTTGGTTTGGATGAGGATGGGTATGATGATGATGATGATCATCAGGAGGAATCCAATCAGATTAGTTTGATTGAAGAAGAAGATTGGAAAACTAGTTTGATGGATGAATGGTATGATGCGATTCCAATCAATTATAGAAAGTGAGTTTTGAAGTTCATCAGATTCTCATTCATGACTCATAAAGTGTTTTGGGTTCTGAATTTTGGGCTTTTTCTTTAGATATGCTTTAGCTCAACATTCACTGAGTTTGATTTTAAATGAATTGACACATGAACGTTCAAGTTCATGTAATCTTTCATACGATTTACTTTACAAACTTCATGAATTACATCGAACTTACGCGAGTTCCGATTTGATTTGTTCACAAGCTTCTAAATTATTAAATGCATTATTTGAATTACCTCAAATTGATTGGTATGAATTATATGATGCATCATTTCATCAATTCGGATTAAAGCATGAGTTTTTAAACCAATTTCATCAAAGAACAAAAGAGACAAGTTTTTTAAAAGATTGGTCGAATTGGAAATTTGGTTTGATTGGGTTTATTGATAAATCGATACATGATTTTGGTTTGATTGGGTTTCAAAAATGGGTAAAAGAAAGATCAAGAGTTTTGAAAGAGAATTTGATTAAACAAGAAGAAGTTTCAGTAGGATTAAGATCAGATTTAAATGATTCGGATTTTGATCATCAGTATAATTGTGAATTGATTGAAGAGTTTGATGAAAAGACTGGAATGGTTTTAGGGAAATGGATTGATGGTTTGGTCAAGAATTCGTTGCCTAATTCGATTCATTCTAGAGTTTCGAGAGATCAGTTGGATGGCATTTCAGATTTGGTGTTTGATGAGATCCGATTTGATGGATCATATTCCACTTCTCAATCTGCTTCTACTTCTCGTGATCCACTGAATTCTACCAATCTTAATCCATCTAATCAACTTTTAATCTTTATTTCACTTTTAATCGAATCACATCGGTTCACACTCTCGAATCTATCAATCTTTAAATTACCATACACTACCATTAACACCAGTTCAAGTACTTCGACTCCATTAAAGCTTACTAAACAAGAACCCACTAAACTGATCAAACTGTTAAACTTTATTAATCATGATCATCATCTGTTATCTAAAGTTTCAAAACATTTCTTAAGATCACATCAATCAACGGAATTATTTTCGATTCTAAGTCCAAATGAAACGATGATCCGAGGATTAAATGAATTATTTGAATTGATGATCAATGGATCGGATGATCGGAAAAGTTTGATCGGATTAGGAAAGCTTTGGATCGAATGTTTGTTGAAGACAGATCCGATTGGATGGTGGAATGGGAAAGAAGATCAGGTTAGGTTTGTGAGAGATTGGTTGGATGATTGGTACACTAGGTTTGATGAGATTGATCGAATGGATGAGCAGGATGAGGATCAGGATCAGAGGGAAAAACAGGTGGATTGGACTTTGGAGACTTTGAGTCTTGGTGGCAAAAAGTTTAGGAAGATTCGAGGGTTGAGCAAGCCGGCTGAGGATCGGATTCGGTTGGTTAGCTTACGTGGTCGAAGGGATGTACGAGAGGATGAGGATGGGGATGAGGATGAGATGAGGATCGGTTCAAAGGGTTCGAGAGGTGTGTTGAAAGCGGTTCAAGATGATCAAGTTCAAGAAATCGATTTGGTAGATGTTAAATCAGATGTGGATGAAGGTTTTGGGGATCATGAAGATTTGCAAACTGGTTTATTGGATGTTGGATCAGATGAAGGTGAAGGTGAAGAAATGATGATGGATTCGAAATCGTCTGGAGTCAAATTTGAATCAATACCAGATCGAAACTCGGTGGAGATTAAATCAGATGAAGAAGAAGATGATGATGTTGAATTGGATGAAGATGAAGATGAAGATGAAGAGTACGAAGAGGACAGAGGTTTGGTGGATGTTAAAATTGATGAAGAAGAGGAAAAGATTGAATCGAGTTCGTTTGGAGGATCATTGAGATCGAGTCAAAGGAATGAAGGACGTCGAAAGATTGGATTCGCTATTAAATCTGATGATGATGAAATGATCATCCATTCGAAATCGTCTAGAAAAGGAACATTGAAATCAGGAAAAGATCATCAAAGACATCAAAATAGTTCATTTGGTAACACGTCAGATGATGAGGATGACGAAATGATCATCAAATCGAAATCATCTAGAGTTTCTTCGGGATTGAGAAAAGATCATCAGAGTTATCGAAGCAGTTCAATGAATATGAAATCTGATGAGGAAAATGAAGAAGAAGAAGAAGAAATGGAAAAAGATTCAAAGTTGTTTAGAACACCGTTAAGATCGATCCAAGAGACCCGTATCAGTAGCTCATCAAAAACGAAACTGTCTTCTTCTGCATCTTCATCATCAGAAGATGAGATTTCATTTATAAAAGAAAGGTATCAAACTGGAAGTTCAAAGCCACCAGAAAATAAAAAGTTAAGAATATCAAATCGGATTGAAAGGATTCCAAAGATGAGAAAAGTTGAAAGTTTGATCAAAGGTAAAGGGAAGATTCGATTGATAAAAGATGAAGAAGTTGAAGAAGTAGATGAGTTGGATTTTTTGAGTGATAGGAATAGAAGTTGTACGCCTTGGTGTAGGAAATCTAGTAGGATTGGAACACTTTATGGTAGGAAAGGCAATGGGAATGGTACTGGTAGAGGGAGAGGCAAGGCAAAAGGGAAGGCAAAAGCTTGATCTTGAAAAATTTAGAAGTTGTAGTACTTGAGGGTTTTGTTTTAAGAAATTGAAAAAGATTGGGCGAGGGTTTTGGGATTCTTGGGTTTGTGTGACGGGGTCAAGGGAAAGAGGGTTTTTTTTGAAGTGAAGAAGTTTTTGAACAATTGGGTTTTTATGAGGAAAAGATACGCATGAGTTTGTAGATTTCGACATTGAGTTTTTTTTGACTATCTTGTTATCATTCGGTTTATGATATGTATTGTGTTCTTTTTATCAAAAATTCATTGTTTGTTAAGTTTCTTGGTTTGATTTTTTTTCTCCTTGTTGTTTTTGTTTTATTTAAAATTAAAGTATATCAGTTAAATTTTTTTTTTTTGCATATTAGTTAGTTTTGAAACTCACCAAGGGTGATTTGTATAAAGGATTTTTTTTGAAAATATGGAATGATCTTTGATTTGTGTTGAAAGGTGATCATTTGTGGGTTTTTTCTTGGCAGTGGGTTTGGTAAAAGGTTATTTTTGTATTTTTTTTAAAGGTTTGATTTTCCTTGGTAGTCTTATCAAAGGAACGACTTAAGACAAAGTCCCATAATACAGTTTCGTAGTGAGAGGGAAAACCCATAACCCATAATCAGAGTTTTCACGGAGAGAGCTTGAATTAGTAGAGAACAATTCAAACTCCTCCCTCTCTCACTCAGCATCTGATCGAAACTCAATACACTATACTCTACATTCTCACGGGTGGAAATAATCGTTTATTTCAACAAAGTTTTTAAAATTTCAGACAGAAGACAAGTCAAGAATCCGGACATAAGACCTTTAGCTTCACAATATGACATCTTTCGACAACGAGCTCAAAAGCACACAAGATAAGTTGAAGGCAGCGGGGATAAAGATGAAGAGGATAGGATCAAAAGAAAACGCGGACAGAGGTGAAGGAACTAGTAGCGCGACAACGAGGAGCCAATCTAAGAATAGAGCAGCGGCAGAAGTAGAGAACAGTGGAGAAACTGACGCGGCAGGACCACAAGCGGGTGGTAGTGGTGAAGGTAACAACACCGACCAGCAACAGGTAGAAGAAGCAGACGGTGAAGAAGCAGAAGGTGACCAAGATGCGAACCAAAGAGGAGAGACGCCTGAGGGAAACGGAGGCGACGGCGGAAATAACGGTGAGTGTACGAAGCCCTGAAGGTAGTTGGGGTGGTCAACCTTGCCTCTATGTTGAAGTCACGTGAGGGTGACGAGAAGTGCAGAGAGGCACGAGGGAGAAACGGAGACGAGGAGGAGAAAGCTCACCATTAGAGGAACACGCCAGTAGGGGCGAAGGCGGAGAAGCGAGGAGAGCATCAGACGAAGAGACTGATGGGAGGAACGCTTGTATGTTTGAAGCAGAGACAGAACCGGAGGAAATGTCGGCCCAAGCGAAGTGGTGGTCAGCGATCGAATTTGCTTTCGAGACGCAGCAAGACGAGCTCGCTATGACAATGCTGCAAGGCTTCAACTTGATGTACGGCAAGAATGAACAGACTGAGGCAGCGGTAGAAGGTCGCACGAGGCGGAAGCGATCACCAGTCAGGTTCAGAGACGAGAGACCCCGAACACAGTCACTGATAGTAGGAGAAGATGATGACGAAGAGAATGAAGCAGAAAACGCAACAGCGGTGGATGATGTACAAGATGAGAGAGGCAGAGACAGAAGAAAGAAATCATTGATGAAGAGAAGAAGAGAAGATACTTCAGAAGAAAGAAATGATAGAGAAGAGACGACGAAGTCGAAGGAAGTAGAGGAAAACCAGGGAGAAGAAGGTAAGAAGAATAGTCGCAGAGTGTCAAACGAAGTATACTGAGATGACCGTAACTGAACGTAGAGACCGAGGGAGGTATAACCTATAGGATAGGCAAACCCCTGGGAAACTCCTCAATGTTGATGCCGTTGACGCCGTATTTCGAGAACCGAATGAAAACGCTGAAGGCCTACGTACCTCTCACAATCTTCGATCTGAGTTGGATAGAGAGAGACCAGAGAGCCGCTGGGAAGAAGAAAGTGAAGACTATAAAAGAACTTCAAGAAGATGATTCTTCAGCAACTTACTCGGGCCTAGCACCCAACGAGGAACTCCTGATGACGTACGGCTTCTGGATAGACGCCTTTGACCTATTCATAAGATACTTGAGAGAGGAGTATGAGCGACCGAAGGCGGCGAAGATGTTCGAGAGGCACAGGGTGAATGTGGTGAAGGTGAAGCGTATAACGAAGTGTTGGATGGTAGCGTTACGATACGACATGAAGGTTAGGATGGTGACAATGAAGGTGAAGAAGGCGCCAGGCGGAGGATGGGTGATGGAAGACGCCGGATACATGCATGAGGACCTCTTGAGGGAAGCCAAGGAAGAGGCGGACGCGAAGGGGGAGAGAAAGTTCGTAGACAATCCATATGCCCCAGGAGGAGGTATGGAACACGTAGACCCAGCCACAGGCTGGTCGGCACCGTCGACGTGGGGAGGCTACCAAGGAGTAGAGCAGGGCGGAAGTAGAGGTCAGTAGATTGGAGGAGAGAGAGACGGGAGAGACTGGTACTGACGTACATTTCGTTCTGATGGTTAGGAGGCGTACCGGGCAGAGGAAGGGCCAGAGGGTACTCGAACAGAGGTACTGGCCAGAACGCGAGAGGACTAGGAGGTGGAGCCCAGAGAGCGCAAGGAAACGGATGGTTTCAAGGGAGAGGTGCAGGTTGGTGGGCCAAAGCGAGAGGTGGTGGGGCAGGAAATGTAGCGGCAAACGGGAAGGAGTAAGTCTAGTCCAGAGATAGATGTCGTTAGTTGTAGACAAAGTCACGTAAGGAGAAAGTAATGACATACCTAATTGCCCAGTGACACGCGCCACACCCTAAGAGAGCCCAAGACAAGAGAGGAGAGCTATGAGAAGTATGAGAGCAACAAACCCGAAATGACAAAGGACCTAGTCGGTGAAATTCAAGTGAGTGAGATGCCACCGGCAGAAGAGCAGATACAGATAGAAAGAGTAGCAAGGACAATAGACGAGCCAGGGGAAGATGGTGGAGGAACAAGAAACAAGATAGCAGCGGAAATAGAAGGCGAAACAAGATGCCAAGCAGTATCGGAAGACGAACAAGTACAAGAGGAATTCGACCTAGAGTACGAAGAAGAACAGGCAGAGCAAAGCGAAGAAGAGGGAGACAAAGGATCGGAGACACCACTTGAACACGACTACCCGGAAAGTAGGGAGTGGCCGACCGAGGTGAAGTGCGAGATGGACATCGATGCGTGGGAAAAAGAGCTACAAGAACTAGGCCTGTGGGAAGAACACGGATATGTTGTGGTAGGGTTTAGAGAAGGTTTCACGCAGGGGATACCGGAGCACGACCTGGAAGGCCTCGAGTTCTATTTGCCAGGCAATCACAAAACGTCGGCCGAGGACAGAGAGGAGATACGAGAAAAATAAAGAAAGAGCTGAAGGCGGGAAGGATGCTGGGACCGTTCACAGAGAAAGAAGTGTTAGAGAAAGTGGGGTTCTTTAGGACAAGTCCAATGGGAATGGTAGTAAACGGAGACGGAAGCACGAGAATCATCAACGATCTATCATATCCCAAACGACATGAAAAGATAATGTCGGTGAACTCACTAGTAGACAAGACCGAGTTTGAGACCAGCTGGGACGATTTCAAAAAAGTAGAGAAGTTCTTCAGCAATCTGAAGGAGGAGGTAGAGGTCGGAATTTTCAACTGGGAAAAAGCCTACCGGCAGATCCCAACGAAGCCGTGTCAGTGGAGGTACCTGATGGTGAGGACACCTGAAGGTTGGATATTGGTAGACTTACGAGTTACTTTCGGTGGTGTGGCCGGATGTGGCAGCTTCGGGGGACCAGCGGATGCTTGGAGAGCGATAATGAAGCTGAAGTTCCAATTCTTGGAAGTTTTTCGCTGGGTAGACGACAATCTGTTCGTAAGAAGGAAGAACGAAACAAGGAAGGTATCAATGCTAGAGGTGGTGGAGGCGAGCGCGAAGCTAGGGGTGAAAACCAATGAAGGCAAGTATTCGGAGTTCGATGAGGAGCAGAAGTACATCGGGTTTATCTGGAACGGGAAAGACAGGTCAGTAAGACTACCAGAAGCGAAAAAGCAGGAAAGGATAAGGCAGGTGAAGGAAGCTCTGGAAAAGGGAAGACCACATACCTTTAAGGAAATCAAAAAGTTAGTGGGAAGGCTTGTACACGTGACTTATATGGTACCGCAGATGAGGTGCTTTTGTAGGAATCTTCATGCACTGATGGCGTCGTGGAGAAACAAGATGGCAATCAGGAGGCTGCCGAAAGAGGTGGTATCGGACCTAGAGGAGTGGAAAGAAGTCCTGGAGAACTTTGAGAACCATAGGCTTTTGCCAAAGAGAGGGGTAGACAATGTAGGTTGGATTGGCGACGCGTCGACGGGCTACGGGATAGGCGTAATTGTAGGTAAATGTTGGACCCAGTTGAGGTACAAAGAGGGGTGGAACAAACGAGATCGAGACGGAGTAAAACGAGGGATAGCGTGGGCGGAGACGGTCGCAGTGAGGATTGGACTCGAAATGGTAAGGATGTTGTATGAAACAAAGGGGAAGAGGTTCTTGGCGATAACCGATAATACCGGAACCAAAGCAGTGATTCAAAACCTGAAGTCGAGAGATTGATCGGTCAATGATGAATGGAAGAAGCTACAAAAGAGACTAGCGTACTTAGGATGCGAGTTAGAAGAGAAACAAGTAGCAACTGGAGATAACAATGCAGACGCACTCTCTAGAGGACTGAGAGGAAACAAGTACATCCACTACTATTTGAAGCCAGATCTACCGAGCGATTTGCGAAAATACCTAGAATATGAGCCCAAAAACGACGAGGAACTCGAGAAAGAAGGAGGACATAAGTTTTGAAGGATCAACGGTTAGAGACGGGGAATCGCAAAAGGAAGCAGTGACGGAGCATCTAGTAAAGGGGGCTTGGACACCAGGGACGTTGAAGGGGTACACGAAAAGCTTACATAGAGAGTACAGGGAGAGATTTCAAAGGAGATGAACCAATGAAGGCGGAAGACGTATACGGATTTATCGTATGGGCGGGGCCGTCGGAAGTAGGGAAAGCAGAAGCACCAGGGAAGGAACTGAAGTCGAGAACGATAGCGAAGTATATAGCGGGTTTAAAAGCTTGGCACATGGCCAAGCATCACGAAGAACCAAAACTGGACAGAACAATGATAGACGGACTTTTGAGAGCCACAGAAAGATCGGCGGAGAAAAGAGAACTGACGAAAGAAGAGAAGACAGAGAAGAAGGCGATAACGGTGATGGACCTGTTCGAGATGGTGGCAGGCTTAAATGGTAAATCAGAGTTACATGACTTGGCGGTGGTGATAGCTTTAGTAGCCTTTTGGGGAATGGCACGACTGGGGGAAATCTTAAGGGAATCAGCAGAAGATGGAGCGATTAAAGTAGAAGACTTATCTTTCAAACAGGGAAAGAAGGGGAGAATTGCGGTGTTAAGGCTGTGGAAAGCTAAAACGGCCAAGCCCGGTGAACCCCAATATATAAGGTAAGGAAAGCAGTAGAAAGAGATAAACAGGGCTAAACAGAGCTAACACCGCTGCCCAATGTTGACAGATTATACGAACAGTTCTCAGTCCTTGACCCGGTCTCGGCTCTGACACGGTTGTTGGCGAGCGAACACGTAAAGAGGAAGGGGAGTGATCTACTGTTCTCAGCGGTAGTAGGAGGTGAGCGCCAAACCTTATCCAAGTTAAGGTTCCGGAAGATGTTGGAAAGCGTATGGGGTCCAGGAGGAGTGAAAGAAGGCGGGTGGTCCGGACACTCTTTCAGAGTGGGAGGCGCGTTGCTAAAGTTTAATATGGGTTGGGATAAAGAGAGGATAATGGAAGAGGGCAGATGGAAGTCAAACGCGGTAGATGTGTATTTGAAGAAGTGTACGGAGAAGGAAAGAGAAGAAACAAAGGAATTCCTATGGATAATAGATAGAAGGAACGGAAGGGCAGAAGGGGAAAGGAGAGAAAGGGAAAGAAGGAAAAACTCGGGAAACTAAGAGAAGCAGAGATGTGAAATCAAAGTTCAAAGACTGCGTAATATGAGCGGTAAGCAAAAGCTTGAGAGTACCAGAGAGTGAAAGCTTGAGGATAAGATGACCGAGCTGAGCCCATATGCCTGTTAATCTGATAAGCGAGTGGAGACCTGATGACCGAGCTGAGCCCGTGCGAGTTGTGGGCTTCTCAACGAGTTGAGGCTCTCACGAGACTCACCTAAGTAGGAGGTTCACGCAGCCCACAAACAAGATCGACAGACCCAAAGAGGGATTGGCAAGCGTCAGCGGCTATTATACCGTGACGCAATGCCGTGCCGATCCCGCGCCCGGGCTCCCCCAAAAGGACCTCAACCTCAGCCACGATTAGGAGCCAAGGTTGAGGATAAAGGTAGAGACTTGCTCAGCAAGTCTCTATAACTAATTAAGAAAGGTTAAAAACCAAATATAGTAATTTGGTACAAACCAATCTAAGATTGACCTTTCTTACAAACCTTACCCGTAATGTAAGGAACTGTGAGAATGGATTGGTAGTCTTATCAAAGGAACGACTTAAGACAAAGTTCCATAATACAGTTTCGTAGTGAGAGGGAAAACCCATAACCCATAATCAGAGTTTTCACGGGGAGAGCTTGAATTAGTAGAGAACAATTCAAACTCCTCCCTCTCTCACTCAGCATCTGATCGAAACTCAATACACTATACTCTACATTCTCACGGGTGGAAATAATCGTTTATTTCAACAAAGTTTTTAAATCCACCCACCCACCCAGCTGGGCGAGGGATTGGCAAGCGTCAGCGGCTATTATACCGTGACGCAATGCCGTGCCGATCCCGCGCCCGGGCTCCCCCAAAAGGACCTCAACCTCAGCCACGATTAGGAGCCAAGGTTGAGGATAAAGGTAGAGACTTGCTCAGCAAGTCTCTATAACTAATTAAGAAAGGTTAAAAACCAAATATAGTAATTTGGTACAAACCAATCTAAGATTGACCTTTCTTACAAACCTTACCCGTAATGTAAGGAACTGTGAGAATGGATCAAGTAGGAAAAAAGATAAAACCAAGTTTTGAACTTTGGAATTGTGTAGTGTTTTTCTTTAACTTATCTTGTCTTTATGAAGATGAAGATGAATAAAGGAAAGATAATTTAAAGGTGAGGCGAAAAAGGGTAACCAATTAGAATTCATTATGACCTAGATTATCTTGTTGTAATTTTCAACCAAGCTGATCAAGGTTCAAGCATAGCTCATTTGAGGTTGGTTTTTTAAATTTTGTAATATATGATTTTGTTTTTGTTTTTCTGCAAATTTCTTGTGACTACAACATATATCACATTATCTTTTCATCATTGAATTTCTTCTCTTGTATAGTATGTATTCAAGAATTCCTTGATGTTTTAGATCTTCATTGTTTGTTTTGTTTTGGTTTTTTTGGGGGGGATGAAATTGTGTTTCTTGAAATACTTTCTTCATGAATATACAGTCAAGGAGATCAATTGAATCAAAACCAATCATTAACTTTCAAGATACATATGATAAGGTTTTTTATATCAGTTTAGGAATTCAGTGTTGGTTTGATTGCAAGATCCGGCTTTGAAATAAACTTCACTTAAGCCCCTTCACAAGTGCCTTTGCTGCGCACTCTCTTAAAGAAGGGCTTACATTGAACATGTGATTTTTGGTTGTGTGAGCTTCAAGAATGAAGTCTGCTTATGGGTTTTTCTCACTTCTTGGCTTCATCTCACTGTAAGAAATTCTTAAGCTTCTGTTATGTCATTCTTCAGGAAATGTAACATTTTTTGGTACCACACACATTAAGGTGTACATTGAAAGGAAGGCTTCTGTATTGGTGATGTAACATTGGTAATTTGATGGTTTCCAATTTTGTCTGAGGTATCTTACAATTTAAACATTGTACATTTAGGGGATACAAAGT
>NW_006768827.1:325599-334929 GCF_000204055.1 Melampsora larici-populina 98AG31
GTAGAATCTGGGCACGTGCCCGGATTCTACTTTGTATCCCCTAATTATCCCCAAGTGGGAATAGGAACATGATTAAGAGTATCACTGCACACCTGAGCCATAACACCCACACTACATATGTGCAGCCGGCTGAGTGAATGGGTGGCTTAGGCTATCATGTACATACAGATCTGCTCAATTATCTGCTCATCTGGATGATTGAATTATATGCAATACATGCTGTAACTTTTTCAGCTTGACACAAGCATTCCAAAAATTGGCTACATACACTGACTCAAAGCTTGGGTGTCATTTCATCAACTAAAATCCATGTAGCACCCTTTCTGTTACTGACAAATGGCCTCAAGAGTATTGCCTGAGTAGCTATGGAGGTATATGTAGTCAATTTTTGGTCAAAGGTACTGTTCCCGGTACAGTGCCTCAAATCAGGTACATTACCTGCCTGCTAGTACCTACAACTAGGGCAAAGACTCACCCCTTGACACTCTGTCTTGCTTTGGCCCAATGCAACCCCTTTATTTTTATCTTTCATACTGGTTGTTTTATTTGGTTTTTTCTATTTTTGTTTCTTGTCTCTTTCTCTCTTTTTCCCCTCTTTTTAACAGTCATCAGAGTGGGTGTATACCATTCCATTTTTCACAAATTTCATCACTCCTCTGGTCAGAATGTACCATACCTAAAATTACATGGTACAGTACAGTACATGGAGGTATTGTACAGTACCTTCACATCCATGTACAGTACTTGTGATAACAGAAGGTACTATACTGGGCCCAATTTGCAGAGGGTTTTTAGCCATAGGTACTGTACCAAGTATTGTACCTGATTTTAGCTACAACACTATAGCACCTTTGTTTCTGGTAAGGGACTGTACTGAGTATCAAAATTACTGTACCAGTACAGTACCTGTGGCTGAATTGCTGTGGTTCATGATGTGAAAGATGTGATGGGCAATAACACAATGAAACTGTCAATCAAGACTATGGAAATTGAAAGCTTATTGAGGATGTGGATTGTGTTGGAACTGCGGGCAGGCCAAGAGCTGATCAAGTCAGAAGGTCATTCCCAAAAAGAGATGGTCAAATTGTGGCGGAGAAAATGAGTGAATTATTGATTGGAAGGGTACACTGAAACTTCTTGAGATTCCTTCTAGCCTAGGTAAGTGACAGAAAATCCAAGTGGGTTTAGCTGGATGTGGCACCCAAATTTTTTCTATGTCCATGTCTTACACAGACCACATGACCTTTTATTTTTGATCATTTTTTAACCTTTCTGCAAATGACTGTAAGATCACAAGAAGAACCACATTCTTGAAGCTTAATGCTTTCTACAGTGAGGTGAATGAAGCATCAAGATGACAGAAACAGTGTCAGAGGACATAATTCTCAGAGCTCACAAGCCAAAAAATTGTGAGTCCAATCTGAGCACCTCTTTGAGAGTGCAGCAAGCGTGCTTGTGAGGGGCTTGGTTTTGCTTAGCTTGAACCTTTGAACTTTACTTGTGTTTCATCACATCCTCAATTTCAATGCTTGTGGTCACCCTTTTTCAGGATTGAAGGGGGGAAATGATTTTTTGGTTGAGTAGCTCATCATAGGTGGGCAGACTGCTTCATGCCCCAGACCCTGAGAAGAATCAGAGATATTGAGACTAGTATTTGGTGCAGTGGTCAGGATGGTACTTCACTGTGGTAATTGTACAAGGAAAACAAGTGTAGAGTCTAGACTTTGATCAGAAGAGGGCACAGAGGGAGTCATCAGCCTCACATAATTTCAAGAAGTTTTGTATGTACCAAGACGGATAGGATTTGAACCCTTCACTCCATACATATATATGATGTATTGGACTTAACAAAGTCCCACACTGTTGCTTGTGCCCCAAGCTTACCCCAAGCTTACCCCAAGCTTACCCCAAGCTTGCATGCAGACAAAGGTCAGGAACAAGAGTTTGGCCAGGGATGTCCTCACAAGCCTTCTGTATCTTTTGTCCACCAAGGAATCTTGGCAGACCCATAATGAACATTGTGTGCAGTGGTCTCACAAACAAGGTACACCATTTTTTTCTTGGGGAAGTAGATTTCTTCTTCAAAAAAAGACCCCAAAGATGTAATGTTACGAGTTGTGAGCTCTGAGAAGCTTGAAAGGACAGTGCCGAGTAGAGAGTGTAAACCTGGGACAATCAGGTACTAGGTAAGTACGGCAACAGGCCTTCACGCTACAAAGAGCTAAGTATAAGAAAACAGACCTGTGCACAAGCAACAGGGCAGATGATGATCAAAAGATCGTAGATGAGTAAAAACGTAAAGAGCAAGATTCTTTTTGATCATTATTAAAAAACTACTCATACCTGGGACAATCAGGTACTAGGTAAGTACGGCAACAGGCCTTCACACTACGAAGAGCTAAGTATAAGAAAACAGACCTAACACACATCACAACAGTTAGTACAATAGATAAAAAGATTAGAAGAAAAAATGAGAAATAGCACACCTGTGCACAAGCAACAGGGCAGATGATGATCAAAAGATCGTAGATGAGTAAAAATGTAAAGAGCACTAAGGTTTTGAGAGTAAAGGTATAACACCATTAGAAATCAGTATTGATGAGAAAAATAAGTAATGAAACCACTTACAGATTCTTTTCGATGAAGGAAAAGAATCTGAGTAGATTGAGTGGTTACTATTTTATAAGAAAAACGATAACGTAAGAAAAACAATAACCAGAAACGCACAAACACTCTCATGACAAATAATGAAAGTGTAAATTCTCAAGTCACACTCGACTTATTCCCAAAGCAGAAAAAGAAAACCCAATAAACCCTTATTTGTAAACATCTTCACTTCCATAACTAATTTTGTAAACTTCGTTAAGTAATCTAACCATTCTTGATGTAGTCTTCACTTTGCGCGTCAACTCAAACCGGAAGTCCTTGACACTGTACAGCATTATGTCACAATAAAAGATTCTCAACTACTTATCTGGGGCTTGAGAGAAAAGTCACATGTTCTATCTACTGTTGGAAGCCAACCTTTGGGGAGCTTTCTAGGCAAAAAGCACGCAACTTCCTCAAGGAAAAAATAGTGTACATTGTGTGCAAGACTACCACACAAAATGTTACGGCTTTCAAGGACGTCCCCAGCCAGACTCTTGTTCTTGACTGTCTGTGTGCATGTTTAGCGCAAGCCGCTGGCTGGGGCTTGGGTTGCAAGCGACCACATGGGCCTTTGCTGAGTTTATTGATGTATCACAAATCATGAGAGTTCATATCTGCATAAGATTAACAAGGTCCCAAGCCCACTTAGCAAGGCTGAAGCAAGCAAGGGACTTATGCCAAACTTGCACACTCCATAACCTTGTGTTAGAGGCTTTTGCAGGGTGCCTCCCTCATTCCCTTTTATCTTGTTCCACACCCAGGATTTGGGTATGGTCCAAAGCAAAAAAATATGTGCCTTACTCAGGCACATCTTGTACATGCTTTTCACCAAGGAAAGTGGACACATAAAGTATATGTCACCCCAGGGCCAGACTGGCTCACACTACTCAGGTTGTGGGCATGGCACAAAAAATGTGCCTTTGGCACACCAAAAATTGACAAAATCAGGGTTGGCACACCTTTTCAAGAATTTGGTGGATAGGATTCAAAATACTGGGGCTTTAACTGCAATCTTTGGAATGGTTCATGCTGAGTTTTGACCTGAAGTAGGTTCTTTTGACTCATCTTTTAACAAAAGGGGATTTATACACAACTAAGGACCTGATGTTTTGATTTTTTGGGGGGCAATCACTTGGTTTTGGTTTATTGGCTCAGCTGTCTTCTGATACATTTTCAATCATTCAAAGTTTCACAATTTGGATGATCAGAGAGAATTATTGAAAAAAGGATGAGTTTAATTTTGTATTTGATGAAAACATAATTGATGCAATCCCACATATCCACCTACTCCATATTCATACAGCAACTGTTTGGATGATCAGAGAGAATTATTGAAAAAAGGATGAGTTTATTTTTGTATTTGATGAAAACATAATTGATGCAATCCCACATATCCACCTACTCCATATTCATACAGCAACTGAAATTCCCAGAGAGGAAGATTTTGGGCGGAGAATCTGGGCAAACATACCACTTTTTGTAGTTGCTACAGAATTGCTTCTTTGAAACAAGGTTAAGTTGTGGTATTAAATTAGTAACATTTACAGACAGGTCAAGAACATTTCCGCTGTTGCAGGCATGCCCACATAGTATCTAGTTACACCAAATTGTAGGAGTTTTATGTCCTGTCACCAATATTGGAGACTTGGATACTTGCTGTGAGCTTTGATGACAGTTCTTTTTAGCTTTCCTCACCTTTAAAAGGCAATTCTGCTGTAGTAGATAGATCTAGCAATACAAACATAAAATAAATAACAATAGGGGGTCTCAAGTCAGAGAAAAATTGTGAAACTTTTTCAAAAATGCACAAGTTTTTCAAATTTTATGGTGTTTTTTTTTCTGCAAATATATGGTCAACAGCATTTGGGACACCTAAAAAGGCCTCCTGATTTTTATAAATTTACAGTATCCTTTGCAACATTGGACAACTTGTTGGACTGTAAATCCATTTCTCGGTGAGTGTGGACTAGGAAGGTGCTCATTAATCGTGACCTTTGTGTCCCTGTAGGAAACTCTACTAAGTTTGACTTCTGTCCAAACTTCTACAAGCCGTCCTACCACGTTCTTACAGAACACAGGCCCCTTTCCTCTGGGACCCGCATCCTACATGATTGTGGTTTGGGGTGGTCCCAGAGGCCGGGAAACTGTAGGAGGATTGGTTCCTACCAACCTCTCCATTCCCTGCCTCTGGAACGAGAACAGCCCGTGAGAAGAAGGACTTCTCAACCCGGGTGGTGGGCGGGTTTTTGAAAGCAAAGAGATCTAAACTGAGGAATCTGAGAGATCTCTAGAGTGCGGAGAGAGAGAAGTATGGGAGTGGTGGAATAGAGAGAGAAAAACTTTGACTATCTCTTCCACCACTCCAAATTCTAGACTCTCTGTGACACCCCTGGGGATATGTCACAGGTCTACGTGATACCTCTCTCATCCGCACACTTGCTTCTACACTTCACGGAAATGGACTTATGTGTGCCTCCGCGGGCTCTGGGCACACTAGCAAATATTGTAAATTTCTTGACTTGAAACCCCCTAATTGTTATGGCCGGCTTCAGGGGCCTTGCGTCGGGGACAGAGTGAGGGAAAGGGTTCTGGGTATGAACTATGATTATTGTAGCATGAGGAATCAATACAAGTGGAGCGTGTTCTGACATGAAGTGGAGGGTGTCATATGTCACGTGTTGTGACAGCTCCATGATCCGTGACAGGATCATAACACTAATACACAAATGGAATTTTGGCTTTCAGTGTTTTTTTGTAAGAAAACACACCTGGCGTTGTGGAAAGCAAATCCTTCAACAGTGTATGATATCACATTATCATAACTACAGTTTTCACAATTAATGATCTTTACATTCATAATCTCAAGGCTCAAGTTTCATCCTCAAGTTGATTGGGCTCATCCCATTTCTGATCATAGTTTTCTGGCTTTGAATTAGGTGCCTTGATTACTTTATAACATCTCATTATTACATTAGATAAACTACATACAAACAAAATCAGACAAATGAAAGAGGAATTCTTAAAAACATAAGTCAGTGGCTAGCTGCAAAGAAATGAAAATGAAAGCAAAAATCGAAATGTATACAGATTATCATTGACTGATATTGACTCACTGCAAACATTATTCAACTTCCCCAAGTGGGCAGGAAAAAGTGACTGGGAGTACGATTTGTCATAAAATGATCTATCACTCCACACCTGAGCCATAACACCCACACTACATATGTGTAGCAGGCTCAGTGAATATGTGGTTATCATGTACATACAGTTCTGCTCAGTTATCTGCTCATCAGGATAAGTTATTCATATGTAATTCATGCTGTAACTTTTTTGAGATCAACAAAAGCATTCCAAAGATTGACTACATACACTGACTCAATGTTTTGGTGTAATCTCGTCAACTCAACTGCATGTAACACCCTTTCTGTTACTAAGAAATAGCTTCAACAATAATGCCTGAGCACCTACAGAATTATATGTAGTGAATTTTGGGCACAATTTTTTCAAAGTCAAAAAAGTTACATGTGGTATAACATGTGATTTATTTCTGCTGGTGGGCAAAAACCGAGCAGACCTGTATGTACATGATAGCCAACTATTGACTTAGCTTGCTGCACATATGTAGTGTGGGTGAAATGGCTCAGGTGTGCAGTATTAGATTCTTTTATGACAAACTGTACTATTAATCATTTTCCTCTTACAATTTGGGGAAGTTGAATGATGTTTACAGTGACTGAGATTGAAACAATCAACTGAAGAACTGGTTCAATTTTGGGGCACAAGTTGAAATGGAGGATTAGGTAGTGTCATCAGAAATCAAGATCAAGTAAAAGTAAAATAACTTAATAAAAGGAATGAACATAAGCTGTCAGAATCAAAATCAAAAGATTGGAGATCAAGGTTGAAAGATGGTGTGATCTTAATTGGTTGAGGGCGAGATCGAAATGAAGTTGTGAATGATTGGAGCTGGGAAAGAATCTGATCAAGTGATTCAACTAAAGCTACATTAAGAAAACATAAAGAATTAAAGAATCAGTGATGAGATAGGAAAAAAATCGAAAATCGAAATACATAAATAGAGATTGAATTGGAAGGAGGTAGTGTTGAAGTTAGTAAAGATAAGATAGAACAATGAGAGAGGAAAACAGATTAAAATGAACAAAGACTTACTTGATAGTCAAAAGCATGTGATCGAGGTGAGAAAGGAATCGGTCGGAATCGGTCGGAGCGAAAGGAACGAAGCGGGGAAAGATTGAGGAAAGAGCCTTGAGGCTGAGTTGTGGTTTTGGTTAGGGAAAGATATATAAAGGAGGATCTGTCTGTTCACATCTAGGAGTGTGTTCGTGTTGGAGTCCAAGTGAGAATCCTTGTGTGTGTCCTAATTTGTGATATCAAGTGTTTAGTTAGTGTAGTATTTGTGTCCGAGTGTATGTTGTTTGAGATTGAGTGTCCTAGAAGAGTTAAAAGAAGAAAAGTTTGTTTTATTAGTTAATTGGTCATCAAAGAAAGAGACAGCTTAAAGTATCAGGACTTACCTTTAGAAAGGATTAATCGTAAAGCGTTAGTGATTAAAAGCAAAGTGTTGTGTAGTTGTGTTTTTTTTATTGGTTGTTCTATTGGTTGCTGAGCTGTGTCAAAATCTAGTCGTGAGGGCGTCAGAAACCGAAATCCAGCAACAAACCCGCCTCTTGATCCAAGTCGAGGCCGGGTCGAGTCGGGGTCCAAAACTTCATTTTGGCCCTGTACACTGTTACATGTGCTACCTAGCCGTGTTAACATCGAAATCAACGTAGTTTTTCACCACAACGTTGTGTAGAGTTGTGTGTGGTATCATCGGAGTCCGGCAAACCTTGCGGATCCATTGGAAATATTAAAAAAGTGTTACGGGAGAAATTTGTAGGGATAGAAAATTGTTAAGAATTGCTCTGGTTCTTTGCGAACTGCAATAAAATTAAGGTTGAAGGCAACGTAACAGCACCATAGTTTCATCCGCTCTCACAAGTGGTGATTCTTACCTTCTCCGGCTCAGCCTACGCTACACTGCATAGGAGTTCTACATCTGGTGACTCCACTGGGGCAATTCGAAACAACTTCTGCGTCTCCGCGGGTGCTCTTCCGCATTGTAGTTTCGAAAAATCAACAAACTATCGTACTATCAAAAATCAATAATATCTCAACATCACATTTTCGAACTCAGTAAAAATCCTCAATTCTCAACATGTCATCTCAGATCAATCTTGGATCATCATTGGATCCAAAACAAAGTGTGGCGGCAAAGTCTTTGTCCGTGGCGGGTAGTAGAGCGGGAAGTGTTAGTGGTAAAGAGGGACGGAATTTGTATAGGGAGAAAGAAGAAAGTGGCGACGAGTCAGATGGTGGAATTACAACAAAGGGCAAAACAATAATTGAAGAAGAGAAAGTGTCAATAGCAGAAGTAGAAGGAATGCTTAAAGATGGGGAACTTACGATTCAAGAAGCGGAGGAATATTTGATGGAGGCACAGCTACAAACAGAACATATGAAGAAGGCGTTGAAGAAGTTAAAGGACGCGAAATTAAAGGAAGAAAGAAGGGATAATATAAGCAAGAAAAGTACGGGGAAAGGAAAGAAGAAGTATTATAGTTCGGATAGTAGTAGTGATGATAGCTCGAGTTCGGAGGATGATAGTGACGGAGAAATTAAGAAGAGGAAGAAGAACAAAAAGAAGAAGGTTGTGAAAATTGAACCGCAAGACCCGGAATTACGGTTTGGACGTGGCAATGATGTTCAAAAATTTCTACGAGATTTCAAGGTTGCGGCAAATGTGGATGGAGCTAGTGGCGTAGACATGGCAATGCAAGTTTGCGCTTTTGTGAACGGAAAAGACTTAAAGGAGGAAATTAAAGAACTTAAGGGTTGGGGCAAAGGAGAATGGGATTGGAAGTTATTGAAGACGGAAATGAAGGATCCGTATGCGTCAATACGGGAGGCGCCTAAATATACGGTGGAAGATTTGAAGGAATTAGCGTTGGAGTATGAAGGAAATGGTGGTATTGATTCAAAGTTGGAATTTAAAGGCTTTCGTCACAAGTTTGATAGTATACTAGTCTATCTCAAGAAGTACGATTACATTGACTCGGAGGACGAAATATGTAATCTTTACTATAGAGCACTTTCGGATAGCATGCAGAAGAAAATTAAAGAAAAGTTGCCGACATGACGGAGATTTACGGAAAACTAAGGACGGAAGGCACCGGTTGCCCGGATGGAAGATATTGAAGAAGACAGTTTACACGGTGGTACAGGAGGAAGTAGAGTTGGTATTTGAAGAGTTACGAGGAAAGAAAGAAGTGGAGACTAAGGAAGGACGGAGGAACTTAAAGAGAAAGTTGTTACCAAAGGAAAAGGAGAGACGGGGATTGAAGATGGAAGGATTAAATAACAAGATTGGCGGAAAGTCTGCGGATGAAGCAACTATTAGTGAATTGGTACGGCAGTTTGCTGCGTGGAGCAGACAAGGAATGAGTAGACCATTGGCGGCGAATTCAGATGGCCAGGTTCCTAATGGCTTTCAAAACAACTCGTACGCTGGCCAACCAAACAACTCGTACGCTGGTCAACAAAACAAATACGGACCACTCAGTCGCAGAACAGAGGACCCGCACCTCAATTTAACTCTTCAACTTACTTCCGAGGAGGACA